>NW_020954565.1:3764975-3774568 GCF_900497805.2 Vombatus ursinus | reverse complement strand
TCCTTCCTTCCTTCCTTCCTTCCTTCCTTCCTTCTTTCCTTTCTCACTCACTCCACAAATCAGCAGCTCACCCTCCGGCTGGAGGGGAGAAAAGAGAAGGACCCCACAACGATCCGATTCCCGCGAGATCCTCTCCAACGAGGCTAAGATGGGAGACCAGAAAGGTCAGGAGAACCAAGTGTGACGAAGGTGCTGGAGGAGCTTGTTTTTATGGGTATAGGAGCGAGGGTTTCCTTCCAGGACACCCAGGCTCCACTAGGGGTTAGTAGAGGCATCGTAGATTTTCGTGGAATGTCCGCGGCGCGGGTTGAGGGCTGGGAGTCCAGTCATTTCTCAGCAACTGAAGAAACCCACTGAAGTGTGAGAAGCCGCCGTATGGGTGGTGACAGCAAAGAACCAGCCCCTAGCCGGGTCCTGCAGAGGGCGTGGGGAGTTTGGCATTTGCTCTAGGATAAGCCCGGCAGGGGTCTTAAGTGAGCTGTCCAGCTGACTGCAGCCTAGCCTTTAAGAAGAGTGCTTTCTTACCCTCCGGCTGCCCCTATCTCTCCAGACCCATGTAATTATCTGGTCTTTGTCATTCTCCGGCCTCTACCATGTTGGTCACTTCACCCAAAGTTGTTAATTTCAAAGGCACAGAGCTGTGGGCTGGCAAATATTTAACAGCTGGATGTCTGGGGAAAAAATAATACGTAAGACACTTTTAAGTTTAACGCATGTTATTTACATTTCCATAACTTCCTTAAATTTAGACAATCAGCAAAACAATAAATCAAATCCTGATTTGTAGCGTTTGCTGATTTCTGAGGTGTAAATGCTCACAATGAAAATTTAACAATTGGCTCTTGGAGCTGGAGGAGTCTGCACGGCAACCCTGCTTGAGATTATCTCCAAGGTCCCTTCCAGCTCTGTCTCTAGGATCCTTTGATCTAGTCCAACATCCTTTATTTACAGATGAAAAAAAAGTGGGATCTAAAGAAATTAAGTAATTTGCCTAGAGGGCACATAGCTAGTGAACAGCACAATCTGAACTTGGAACTTGTCACGTCTCATGATTCCAAATACAGTGAACTTTCCAGTATATCTTGTTAGTGTTGGTAGGAGCTGTACAGTTTTTCACTCCCTGCACACCCCCAGCTCCCAACTCCTGGAGAGATGAAAACTAATGTTATTTGCAGGGTGGGGCTGGATGAGAAAAGACTTTCAGCAGAAAATGGGATTGATGTTTGATATGACAGATGGGTTTAGTGAAAAGAACAAATAAATTTGGGGTCTGGAGAGACCTTTCTCTGAGACTAACAGTTGTATGACCATAAGCAAATCACTTAACAACTCTAGGCCTCAGGTTCTTAGTAAAAATCAGTTTAGTAATAACTATGGTACTTTCTTTTTTTTTTTTTTTGGTGAGGCAGTTGGGGTTAAGTGACTTACTCAGGGTCACACAGCTAGCAAGTGTCAAATGTTTGGTCTGAGGCTGGATTTGAACTCAGTTCCTCCTGACTTCAGGGCCAGTGCTCTATCCACTGTGCCACCTAGCTGCCCCTGTAGTACTTTCTTGACATCATAATAGAGATATTGAATTTAAACTACTATGTAACTCTTAAAGTCCTATATAATTGTCAGCAGTTTATATGTTTTTGACATACATAGCCATATTTGATTGCTAGCTACTTGTAAGTGTAGTACCCCATGAGCTACTTTCCAACTCAGATTCATACTCTGGGTTGGGTGTCCCATAGAATAGTTACTACCCTGGAATTAAAGGGTTCTAGCTGGGTCCCTATTCCTAAATCTTGCTTTCAAGTCACAACCAGTGTACTCAACTTTAACAATAATGATGATGATAATAATAATAATAATAATTGCTAACATTTATATAGTATTTATGTAAATGACAGTTATTATTATAATTATGTGACAAACACTGTGCTAAGTGCTTTACAATTATTAGCTTATGTGTGATCCTCACAATCCTGGGAGGTAGGTGCTATTATCCCCATTTTACAACTGAGGAAACTGAGGCAAAGAGAGGTTTAAGTAACTTGCCCAAGGTCAGAGATAGTAAGTGTCAGAGGCTGGATTTGAACTCTGTTATTGTTATCAGAGAGGGGAAAGGAGGGAAGGAGAAGAGAGGGAGGAGAAGAGAGGGGAGGCAAGGAGTGAAGAGGATATGTTTAGACCTCTACTCTGTAGCAAAATGAGGCCTTTTCATATGCATCCTTTTGCTCTCCACAGCTTTTAATTTCTGTGTTAGCATTCAATTAATTCAACACATATCCCTCATTTTGTCCCAACGTGTGTTGTATCCAAGGTGGTTTGCCCTCTGTGTCCATCCCTAGACTGAGTCTGGCTGAAAGTCTAGCTATCCCTAATCCTTCCTCTTCATCTGAGCTTGATTATTAAGTTCCCCTCTGGGTATGAAACTGCTGTGTGCTTTAGCAGACACATCAATGGAGCAGACATTCCCTCGTGTTGGTATATCTAGGCAAAATAAAGACAAAAGAGAAAATTACTCAATCCAGAAGCAATGGGCAATTTCTAAGAGCTAAAAATAGTAAAAGATAATATTTAGATTGCATTTTAAGGAATGCAAAGTGACTTACATATGATTTCATTTGTGCCTCAGAACAACCCTGTGAGGTAAATACTGTCATTTATCTCCATTTTACGGACAAGTTAAGTGACTTGCTCCAGGTCACACAGCTAATAAGTGCCTGAGGAGGGATTCAAACTCAGGCTCCCCAGACTCCAAGTCCAATGCCCTGTTACACACCCAACTTTGTAAATGATTTGTGTTGTTGTATGATGGCAAGAGAAAGATGAAATCACATTATTTCCCCATTAAATGCAGTGCATTTTGTTTTGGTATAAAATCTCTTGTTTAGGCCCTTTCTTTCCATCAATACAAAGATATATTTGGCCCAGACTGTTTATTGAGAGAACAGCAACTCTGTCACTGGGTTAGTGACAATCAGTAAAATAAAACAAGGTCAATACACTTCTCTGAGCCCAATTTCCTCATCTACAAAATGGGGAATTTATACATGACATATCTAAGGTCCCTTTTCAGCTCTAATATTGTATGACTCAATTAATTTTAACACAGAAAAGATGCTTTTTAACTTTTAAAAGTTTTAAAAAATCTTCCCCTTCTCCACATTGTCTCCATTTGACCCTTTGTATACAACATTGCAGATTTCTTTGTGTGACTTTATCCTATCTAACAGCGCTTATTTACAGATATATATCTTCCCACATCCTCAGCTCTAATCAAGCAAGTCCGACTAGTTTGTAATCTCTTTGAGGGCAGAGACTGTCTTTTTATTTATTATATTTCCAGCACTTAGCACAATGCCTGACATAGAGTAGGTGCTTAATGTTTGTTGGATTAGATTGGAAACATTCCACTTATAATTCACTTAAAACCTGCCATCCATAAATCTTTTTATGAGATATCTTTTTGTGTAAAGCTTTCCTTCTCTCATCCTTGGAGACATTATTCAATTAGTCAATCAATCAACAAGCATTTATTAAGGAAGGAAACAAACATTTATTAAGTACTTATTATGTGCCAGCACTGTACTAAAAGTTTTACAATATAATCTCATTTGAACCTCACAATAATTCTGAGAAGGTAGGTGCTATTATTATCTCCTTTTTACAGTCCAGGAAACTGAAGCAGACAAAGGTTAAATGACTTTCCCAGGGTCATAGAGCTAGTACCTGTCTGAAGTCTGATTCAAACTCATGTAGTGCTCTATATACTGTGCCTCCTACCTGCCTTAAGCACTTATTATAATATGTGCCAGCCACTGTGCTGGGCTCTGAGGATTAAAAAGACAAAAATGAAACTGTTTCAGCCCTTAAGAAACTGAAATTCTATCAGGAGAAACAACAGGTACACAAGTGAAAATACAGACAATAACCTATAAATAAATACAAGGTAGTTTCAGGTGGGGACATGAAGCCTTTCTCAACGAAGTCTTCGTGTAGAAAGCAGACCTTGAAGAAGCTTTAAAGGGAACTAGGGATTTTAAAAAGCAGAGGTAAGAAGGGAGTGCATGCGGACAGCCTGTGCAAAGGCAGAGAAATGGGAGGTGGAATTTCTTGTGTGAGGTACAGCAAGGCCAATTTGGCTGGACCAAGAAGAGTGTGAAGGGAAACAATTTATAATAAGCCTGGACGTGTGGGTTGGAGCGAGGCTGAAGAATTTTTAATCTGATCGTAGCTATAATAGGGAACCATGGTAATTTATTGAGTAAGGGCTTGTATGGTCAGTCAGACCCATGCTTGGGAACATCATTTTGGCAACTGTGTGCATGGATTAGAGAGGGGAGAGACTTGAAGCAGAAAGGTCAGTTGGAGGCTATTGTAAAAATAATCCAGGCAAATGATGACTAGGCTGGGGGTTATGTGAGAGGGGAGAAGGGGATAGATGTAAGAGATGCGGAGGCATGAGCCGTAAGGCTTGGCAATTGATTGGAGAAGGGGACTTGGGAAAGTAAAGAGTCTGCTGGCTTCTTCAGAGCTAGATGCAAGTTTATATGTTTTGCTTATGACTAACTTATATCGTGATGTTCCTATCAATCTGAGAAACACTTGCTGGTCAAGAAACATAATCAATCGACTCTAGTGGCTCCCTGTCACCTCCAGGATCAAATATAAAATCTCTGTTTGGCACTCAAAGGCCTTTGTAACCTGCTCCCCAACCCTGACCTTTCCAGTGTTCTTTCACCTTACATGCCCCCTCCCATGTACTTTGCCATCCAATGACACTGGCATTCTTGGTGTTCCTAGCATAAGACGCTTCACCACACAACTCTGGGCATTTTTGCTGGCTGTCTCCCAATGACTAAAATTACCTCCTTCCTCATCTCTGTCTCCTGACTTCCCTAGCTTCCTTCAAGTTCCTGTTAAAATCCCTCCTTCTACAGGAAGACTTTCCCAATCCCCCTTAATTCCAGTGTTTCCCTTTGTTGATTAATTTCTATTTATCTTGTATATAACTTGTCAGTATATAATTTGTTGTTTCCTACATTAGACTGTGAGCTCCTTGAAAGCAGGGACTGTCTTTTACCTTTCTTTATATTTCTTGCACTTGGCACAGTGCCTGGCAAATAGTAGGTGCTTAATAAAGGTTTATTTGCTCATTCATAATGAGAAAAATACATCAATCCCATTGATTTGTAGTGGAAGCATTCATTTACTTGTCCATGTAATAAACTTTTATTAAGTGCCTACTGTGTATGGGGTAGTGTGCTTGGTGCTGAAGGCTCACAAAGTACCACCAGGCTGCTGGGCTTAGTGGAAAGAACACTGGACCACTGAGTTAAGACTTACTGGCTATGTGGACCTGGGTAAGTGACTCAGCCTCTCTAATCTGCAGTTTCCTAACCTGAGAATGGGAACGATAATAATACAGGGCTATTAGGAGGATCAAATGAAATCAATGGAAAGTGCTGTGTAAACAAACATTAAAGCACCACATAAATGTAAACTATTGTTATTACATGTGATTAATTCCTACTCTTTAATCTCCCATCAGAGCTATTGGGAGGAATTCTGTCATCTAGAGCAGATTCAGTTGAGTCTGGGTGTGGAAGAGGGAAGGAGGTATTAGGTATGACCACACCTGTTCCTCTGTGCGGTTTGATGTACCCTAGAAAAGAAGCCTTGGGAATTCAAGACATTAAGGAACTGGAAGGTCTAGGTGTTTGAAAAGGGTGTGGACTAGGGTGGAGAAGACTGTAAGTCAGGTGTTGTGTACTTAACCATGTTGAGGAGGAATTGACCTGCTCCATAGTTGGCAGTAACAAGGATATGGACAGGATGGAATGAGCGTTACTCAACAACCTTCTTCCCTCAGGTCCACATTTCCCTGTCTCCCTCTTTTCTACATTTTTCTTCTCCCATAAGTGTTACCCCTTCCGTTTGTTAATAAAGACACAATGACACCATAACTTTCCACTACTCTGACAATGTTATCACATACTGCCTTGAACTGTAGTCTACTGTGTAAGCCGTGGGAATTAGTTACTAAAGTAGATTGTGGAATCCTTTTCCTTGGAGATCTTCGAAGATGAAAGATAGCTTTGTGAATGGGACAGTTTAAACTGAGGCCTGTTTTGAGGCAAGAAGATATGGAATAGAGTGGTCCTGTGACTGCATATAAAGGGGGAACTCCCTGTTTGAGGAAGCTCCTATCAGTGCAGGTAGCCACAGTCTCTTCAGGTTGTAATCTTAGAGAATTGCCTACAGCACTTAAAAGTTAAGTGACTTATCCAAGGACATACAAGCCAGTATGCGTCAGATGGATGATTTAAACCCAGGTCTTCTTGGCTTTGTGTCTCCTTCAGAACACCATGTATCTAGACATAATGAATTATGGAGATCCTATAGAGCACCAGGCCTGGAGTTAGGAAGATCTGAGCTCAAATATGGCCTCAGATACTTATTAGCTGTGTGACCCTGGGCAAGTCACTTCACCCTGTTTGTTTCCTCATTTATAAAATGAGCTGGAGGACGAAATGACAAACCACTCCTGTATCTTTGCCAAGAAAACCGCAAATGGACTGAACAACAGCAACAACCACCACCACCACAACAACAAAAAACAACATACATTATGGATCTTAGAACTATTAATTTCCTATTCCTTCTAATCATCACTGGGCCCATCCTTGAAGCATCATCACCACCAGACCCATACCTGAAACCTTTCCAGTAGAGTAGAACCTTCCAGAGCTTACACTTTGCTGACAACACTCTCGAGCCCAGAGTCAGATTTTCATTCTGATGAGGAATCAGAAACAATTTTACAGCTGTTGTCTGAAGACCAGCATAATTATCAGATTGTTCACAGGATGGTGAATTCTTTGGCTACAAACTGTTAAAGTCATAGAGAATTTGTAATGGGGGTGGGGGAGAAGGAAGAACTCTCCTCAATTAAATCACAGACTATTAAAGTAAATAATCCTTCTAATAATCATATCGTCACTTCCTGCTATTCACTAAGATAGATGGCATAGGATTGTTATAAGGATCAAAAATATATATGTCAAATGCTTTGAAATGAGTAAATTGTCTAAATTGCCTATTAAGAAGTGAGGAATGAAGGGCAGGGATGTAGGATACTTTAACTCTGTGACAGACCAGCAAGAGGCCAAGGGAGATGGTCATGCCTGGTAAGAAAAGGGTTTATTACCATTGCATGCTTGCACCCTGGAGGGCAGAGGTTGGGGCACTGCCATAAATATCTTTGTACAAATTGGTTCTTTTCATCCTTCTTTGACTACTTTAGGATATGGGCCTAGCAGTGATATCACTCGGACAAACACACAGTTTAGTGATTTTTGGGGGTCTGCCACCTAGAAGGGCTGGACAAATTCACAGCTCCATCAGCAGTACTTTGTTATTTTCCTGAACATTTATTTTTAATCTTAAGATGTTAATCTGTGATAAAGCTTGTTGGCCAATAAAAATCAAATTGAGATTGAGATGGCCAGATTGAGATAAGGAAAAAGAATATATGTGTATATGTACATACATATATATATGTGTGTCTATACATATATATATATATATATACCTACTTACCTACATATATATATACACACACACATACATACATGCACAATGTTTTCTTGTTGTTGAGGCATAGGATGAGAGAGAGGGCTGCAGACTTATTTTCTGTTTCCCTTTTGCCTAACCCCCAGCCCCTGAACACCATCTAGGACGGGATTGTTTATAGATCAGACTACCTGCCACTGTGGGTAAGAGGAGAGGTCATAATAACAGGCTCTTCCCACCTATTCCTAGACTGACCAATTCTAACTACCCAACCCACTTATTCCTCGTACTGAAAATCAAACATCTCAATCACTTTGAAAGTCTTAGTATTGGTGGATTCAAGGGCCTTTATGGACTTTAAAGCCTCAGTTTTTATCCAGCAAGAGTGAGTACTCCTTCAATTCTGCACCTCCCATGTAGTAGTTGAAATAATTGATAGTATTCAAAGTGGTACAAATCTATGATCCAAAGGACTAAGGCAATGTAGATCTGAGTTTAAAGCAATTGCAAATTATTCAGACTAATTATAATTCTAGTTATGGTGGATATTCATGGTACTGCACAATTTAATCATTGTGTGAAACTTGGATGGCACAGATGAATACTATGTCCAGTTATAGCACCCTGTAGACCCCAATAAAGAGCTTTTTCCTTCATTCTAGAACTATCAGGCCATTTTAAGCTAGCCATGTCTACTCATTGGCCAGGCCAGATATTGTGGTTCAGCAGAAATTTAGGGGAAAAAAGACTGGCAGTAGACATTTATTTTGTCCTCACTTGTATAATCAGATCCCTGTTGTTTCTTAAGGACAGATAGTTAAAACTTTATCATGAACATAGATCTCTGATGGCTATCATTACCTGGACCTGTCCTTGATAATCTACATGCTCAATCAGCTAAAAGCATTGATTATAATTAGCAGATTGGACCTCTGGAGAATGCAGCGGTGGTAGTTGTGCAAAGCAGGCATAGCACATATCATTAAAATGCTTACCTAGGGAGTTTTATTTATTTAAAAGGTGAGCGTTTATTGAATTCTGAATCCTAAAAGACATTATTTTTAATGATCAAAATTAAAGAATTAAGACTTTTAAAAATTATTTAAACTCTACTTTAAAATACCCCAAATATATTTTACTGACCTGTAAATTCTCTCTAATGCAGATAACAACACATTCAAGACTGCCCATCTGATGTGACTCTTACTGGTGTCTTTCTGTATGTTTGACACAGGTGGTCCACCCAATGTGCTGGAGGTCTTGTTTACTTTCTTCTAACATCTATCTAGAAGGTACCAGTGAAGCACTCTGGCTAGCTGCCAGTTTTCCTTTACTCTCACCAGGTGACCAACTCATCCCTTTTCTTATCATACAATTTATTGATGACATCTTTTACTCCTCCTCTGCAGAGTTCTTCACAGAATATATACTGCAGCCTGCTCACAGCCATCATATATCTATCTCTCTATTGCCCTCTGTATGATATTCATTACTAATTCTTTGAAGACAGCTGTATTCTGTATTTCACTACCATATAACAAATTATTAACACTTTAAAAATGGGCCTTTGCTTTCATGAGAAGCTTGAAGAAATATTGCAATTTCCTGAAGGAAATCTAGCTCATTCTGTTCAACTCTGGGCTTAGCTCATTGTCTCTCTCTCTCTCTCTCTCTCTCACACACACACATACACACACACTGTTGGAAAAGCTTTATAGGTTGTTCATCTAAATGTATGTTGAAGTGTAGACTATAGACATTCTTCATCCACCTGACCTTTCCTGTGGAAATGGACAGGCCAAACTCTTTGGAGGGATGATAAAGCTCTTCTAGGAGATTCTACAATGGTCCACAGCTTTGTGCAATTGGCACAATCTCATATACAACTAGGAACATCTGGAGGACTATCCATAGGAAATCCATTTGCAAACTAGATTTTGTGCTGGATCTGTTGAAAAAAGAGGTAGTCAAGAAGACCTGGGTTGACAGTTGTATGACTCTGGGCAAGTCATTTAATTTTCTGGGCC
>NW_020954565.1:3758070-3764964 GCF_900497805.2 Vombatus ursinus | reverse complement strand
TTTTTTTTTTTTTTTTTTTTTTTTGGTGAGGCAATTGGGGCTAAGTGAGTTGCCCAGGGTCACACAGCTAGTAAGTTTCAAGTGTCTTAGGCTGGATTTGAATTCAGGTCTTCCTGACTCCAAGGCTGGAACTCTATCTATTGCACCACCTAGCTGCCCCTAAAGGTAACAACAGGGAGCCTACAATTTTTTTTAATTTTTTAATTTTTGGTGAGGCAATCAGGGTTAACTGACTTGCCCAGGGTCACACAGCTGGTAAGTATCAAGTGTCTGAGGCTGGATTTGAACTCAGGTCCTCTAGACTCCAAGTCTGGAGCTCTATCCACTGTACCACCTAGCTTCCCTCATATCTAAAATGAGGGGTTCAGACTCGATCACCTCCATGATCTTCCATAATAGTGGTAAGTATTTTTGGTGGAGCATACATATCCTTGTTTTATGTTTCATCTGAAGTTAATTATCAGAGGGTTACTGGACAATAACATTTCTATCATTTAAAAAATTTTAATTGATTTTGATGAATGGGAGAAACTTTGTTGTAAAGGAGCCTGTAAGATGGTTATTTTTATCCTCATGTACTATATACTTTTTAGTATTATAATAATAATTAGTACAATCTGATCTTATCTTGTCTACATTTTTCAGTTGATTATGAAATGATAAGAATGTAGTCTATTGAATATAGCCAGTAAAAGTCCACTTATTCCCTCCTAACACCCTCATCAAAGATACTGTATTATAGATGACCCTCATAAAGATTTTGCATACATGAAAGAGAGATGGAATATAGGTGAGTTGTTATTTATGTTCTCTTGGTCACTTTTTTTTAGTACAAGATTTCCCTCCACACACACCTTTGGTATCTTTCCCTCTTTCAGGTACCTTGTATATCAGTCCCTCAATGTCCTCATAATTGTGTCACTTCAAGCAAGGATCTCCTTATATACACATTTGGTCAATATAGCTCTTTCCCCTATATTTGTTCTCTTTAGTGCATTTCCACCTCTTTTATAAGCACATCTACAATTGTGATATTAAGGCACAAATATGGTGGTTTCCTGGTCCTTGATATACAAAACAATTAATTATAATGATTTTTGCAAATCTTTTTCATTTTCTGCTTGTAAGCCTCCTTCCATTTTTATTCTTTAATGCTCGTATGATAACTTGACTTAGTTGGATCTTTTGTTGAGCTTTCCTTAAACTGGTTTTACTCTTCATTTCTATCTTTTCTATGAAATGAAATTGTTCATAATTGTCCATCATTCTTAACAAGATTTTTACACATATTCTGACCCAGTATAATCTTTGGCAATTGTCTCTCTGCATCCGGCGGGTAAATTAAATATTTACTGACTAAGGTGTTTTATGGGCTCTTTTGGTCTCCATGTAGTAATTAATTTACATTGGCTTAGCTTTTCAATAAAAAAAATTATAGTGCTGTTGATGTCATTTCTCTTGTCCATTTCCCATTTTTTGTTTTCAGTACCTTGTTTAAGAAGTTCAGAGTTGTTTTAACTGTATGCTGTATCTTTCTTCTTCTTATTAATTATTATTATTACTTTACTATTTCTGATCTTATCTCTATTGAATGAATAGACTATTATGCAAAGACAGCTAAATCAGAGAGAATTTCCATATAATCAGTCTTCCTAATTGGTAAAATATAATCTATTTTGGTGTTATTTGGTGTTCACCATTTCCAACACCTACTAATTTTTTTCTTAAAGTAAATATATGAGAGAGAGGCATAAAGCTTCTGTGTAATCTGTCTTTGACCTTCCTCCTTTCTTCTTCCTGAATCATGTTTTCCCATATATTTCTCCCACTCACCTTTTCCCACCTGAAGTCACCAAGTATCAGAGTGTGTTCTAGAGTTCTAATTTGGAAGGTCTTACCAAGTTTTTCTAAAATTTAAATACCACTTCATCCTCAGCAATCAAGGTTGTTATATAAGATGCAAATATTTTTATGGTAGTATTTTTGCAAAAATTATCATGAGCACTGCAGTGCTTGATGACCAAATATCCCAAAGATGACCAAAGAAATCATGTTTCTTGTTGACTTTGGGTATATTATAAAACTCTATCCCATCAACTCTTTTCTTTGCTTCTCCAAGGACACCTGTAAGCCAATTTTCTGTTTTACAGTCACTTTCATCTTTCTTACAGTTTGGGGAATAGCCAGAATGTTAAGATTAATATAATTCAGCTCCTTCTCACATTTAGGATATCAAGTAAAAGTAAAGTTTATGAACAATCTACAAACTTTGTGATTCTTAAGACCTTTTGCCCATTTTCTTGACACTCTGGAGCCTTCACTCATAAGGTAGGCCCCTGCAACAACTTAAAAAATAAGACTAAACATATCAAATTTTTGCCGTAATGATAACTAGGCATGTTCAAAGACATCAGCTCTCATGATTTTTATCCTTAACTTTATAATGAGCTAACCCAAGTTAAGCAAAACAGATTAAATTTTCTTCACCTAGAGAAAGAGATGTTATTCACCAAGACTTAAATTCTTCAATAATGTCATTGTAATTAACTGATGAATCCAATTCTTGTTTAAGGCATAAAATCATGAGTGAATCAAAATGTTGATGAATCATTATCCCCTTTTGATTTTCATGTGGGTGTTTCAAAAAAGTTTTTTTCATATAAACAAGTAAAGACTTTAGCCATGAGATTTTCCCCTGCTCCCCTTTTCTATCTCCTATAGCCCTAGGCCCCTGGCTCCCTACCTTCATCTGATCCCCCTTTCTGCCTCCTGCTGGACTATGTCCAGAAGCTACCTATCATGTTGGCCACCTATGAAGTCTGTGCTTTGGAGATCTATCTGTGTGTTTGGAGATACACCAGGCTCCCTGCCCCCATTCCTAATTAAATAGCTCATTTTGCCTACAAACTTCTCTTGCCCCACTCTGTTCCTAGATCCATTTCCATCAATGTTCCTCTACTGTTCATTCTGCAGAGTCCCAGCAAGTCTGCCTGGTTGCCCTCTGCTCCCCTATTCATGATTTTTCTAGAATAATAGTCAGAGGGGAAGAGAACAGTGGCAACACAGTTCCACAGTAGTGGAGACTCAGGCTGCAAGCCAACTTGACTTTTTTTCTACATTTCTACAACTTCTAAATTAGACAATATAGTGCTTATTATATAATACCACAATTCATAATTAAAACTAAAAGAGTATATAATGCAATTAAATTAAAACGCAAAGTCATTTTTTCTCGTGAGATCTTGGGTGCACCCAGTACATATGTCTATGATGATAGGGGGGAAATTAAATGTGATCTGAAGGTGGTAAATGAAAAAGAACCTTCCAAACTCAGAGCGCCCTCTTTAGAACTCCTGTGGCATTTTTTTGCTTCTTATAGTACTGCTCTGTTCCCAATGGCTGGGAGTCCAACTGGCATGCCTAGCAGAGTCAATCTCTGCATATGTGCTGAGTAGTTTGCTATAGGGTAGAGGCATATGTCTTGTCAATATGGGGACACAAATGAAAACCGTTAGAGAAAATCCCTTGTCCCTACAGAAAGAAAGGGTAGCTTAACCGTATGGCAAGCAGAAAGTCCACCAGGAAGTGACAGTTACCATGGAGAAAAGCTTAAGCAAAACCTCTTGCCAGAGTAATTGACTCTTGAAAAGGGCCATTATGGACAGGCACACTTCTAGGGCAGGAGAGCGACCTTGGGGAGAAGCATGCACTGAACCAGGTCACTTCTTGTCATTATCGCTGCCACTTCCCTTCACCCCAATGTGGATGTATCAGTTCCCGAGAAGGATACAAAAGAGCTAGAAAATTGAGGGCACAGATGAGGGCACGACTCCCTTGGTACTGGTCCCAAAGGGAGGGCGACAAGAGCACAGTGCATAGTAAGTACTGAATAAGATGAATGGGTGAATGTAGACCTGTATTCTGTTTGCGGTTCTTCAACTATGTGACCTTAATCAGGTTGTTTTAGCTCTCTCTGCCTCAATTTCCTTATCTTGAATATGAGAAGATTGGAATGAATGTTCTCTCTGGTGCCATTTGGTTCTAACATTCTATGTGGGCCAGAAAAAAAAAATGAAACCTAACCTTGACCATCATTTTGATGGAATGATTCCCTGACATTCTTGTTTTTCTCCATCTGGGCCTGATGGTCCCTGCAGTTTGTGTCCCATTCAGTTAATAGGCATCAATTGTGAAACCACACACTAACTTACAGAAATGTCACACCAATGCAAAGGGTCCTTGAAGAAAAATGAAGTGACATTTAAGCAGAGAAATTTATTTTGGTACATATGAATAGCCGTCACTTGAAATGAATGAAGTGAAAATGGACTGAATTATGCTTGATTCTAGTGATAGATTGTCCAAAAGTTGTACTATTGGATATACCTCCTGCCCAAGATCCTTCTTCTGACATCTTCAAAACACCCCTTTTAGGGGAAGTAAAGTGGTAGGCCTGGATCCCTTCATGGATCCACTCACCAGAGTATGGAGGGGTTGATGACCCACCATAGAGAACTAATGGTATAGTTTTAGTAGAAAAGCTCAGCAGTTCTCCCAAGAGCACTTGGGGAATGACATGGATATTCAGATAACATACTGTTTCTTTGTCTCCTATAAGACTCTTCTGGTCATTTTAAATCTTAGGGATAGAAATTGGACTTTACTGGTATAGGGCAGTCACAGGTGAGGAAACTCCCTCCACTAGCGCAGGCTGGCACCTTTTCAACTAATAGTCTTAGAGAATTGCCTAGAACAGGGAATCTGCTGCCTCGAGGCCATGTATGTCCTTCTAGGTCCTTGGGTGCACATAGTAGGGTCCTTGGGGCATATAGTAGATGACTAAGTCCAAGTATTACAGAACAAATCTTTTTATTAAAGGGATTTGTTCTGTGAAGTTTAGATTCAGTCAAAGGGCTGTATTTGAGGACCTAGAAGGCCACATGTGGCTTTGAGGTCACAGGTTCCCCACCTCTGGCCTAGAACATTACTAGGTGACTTGCTAGGTGACATTACTAAGTGACGTGCCTAAGGTCACATAGCCAAATTAAGTCAAAATAGGATTTTGAACCCAGCTTTCTGACTTTGAGGCAAGTTCTTTATCCACTACAGCATGCTGCCACTCTTTTTTGCATTTTGGTATGACATGGCAAATCCAATGTTTAAATACTAAAACCACTAAAATATTAAAAACAACTTCTAAATAAAGGAATAGACAATAAGTTTTTTTTCCATTACAGTGGTGGAATCATTTTTGAAAAAGAAGTCTTTTCGGTACAATGCCATTTTTTTTTTGTTTTTTAGGCAATTGGGGTTAAGTGACTTGCCCAGGTTCACACAGCTAGTAAGTGTCAAGTATGTAGTCTGAGGCCAGATTTGAACTCAGGTCATCCTGACTTCAGGGCCAGTGCTCTATCCACTGTGCCACCTAGCTGCCCCCTTTTTTTTCTTTTTAAACATTACAAAGGAAAAGGCAAGGATCCTAAAATATTAGTCCTTAGCCCAGAGGCTCCAGAGAGGCTTAAACCACCATTGCCAGACCAAGGATCTGTATTACAGCTGGATTTATTATTACCCTGTGAACTCTTGTCAGATAAGATAAGACTACCCCTCAATTCTTTCACTTTGGCCTCACCCAGATTGATGGGCATTAAAAACAAATCAAATACTGCCTGTTTTTGAACTTTGGACAAACAATTTTCATTTGTTTAACTGTTTTCTGAACTTTCTGAATTATATACGCCTTATTTGTCAGCATTACATCAAAAGGAATTAAAACAACATTGTTTCATTCATTTTTAATAGGTTTGTATCAATTAGACTAGATGTTATGGCTCACTCAAGCAAGGGTTAACCAGCAGCACTCGTTAGCCTGTATCTCTTTTGTTGGCTTTTCATTGATGTTAAAAAGCAGGTATTCCTTGAAAGTATTGCATCATTCTAATCCAGTCTGTGGTCTTCCTCCTGCTCAGTTCTGTGCCCAGCTCATTGTTCTTTTCTAATATGCTTAGCACAGTGACTGACACATAGCAAATGATATGTAAGTGCTTAACCCCTTCTATTTTAGATTCAGAGTGCAGATTGAAACATTTTTTTTTTTACACAGCCAATGGGGGAATTTGTTTTATTTGACCATACATGTTTGTAATAGGGGTTTTATTTTTGTTCCTCATTGGGGGTGTGAAGAGGTAAGAGGGAGAAAAGAAGGATTTATTTGACTGAAAAAATTTTATTAAAAAATGAAAAGCTTAAAAAAAGCAAAGAATCATCCTCTAAAATATAACATATTTTCCTTACTATAAACTCAGGATGTTCTCAGATTTTACTTTTCTACTAACTAGCCAAGAAGAGTTCACAGTTCATATAAAAAAGTGTATTATAGCACAGGAATGAACAAGCATTTTTACAGAGTGCATGGAAAGGAGTGAGGTGCAAGAAGAATTGAAAGGTAGGAAGGTGTCAGGTTATGAAGGGCTTAAAAAGCTAAACAGAAGATTTTATATTTGAACCTGGAAATAATAGGGAGTCACTGGAATTGACTGAATTGGGGTATCATACGGTCATCCCTGCGTTTTAGGAATATCATTACAGTCAGTAGACTGAAACAGTCCTGCTTTCAAGAATTTCAAATGCTTGATAAAAATAAGATATTGAAACCTTCTTCCAGTCAGTTAACAAGCATTTATTAAGTACTTGCTATGTGCTAGTTTCCAAAGCAGAAAAAGAAGGAAAAAGGACTAAGATGTATGTGCGTACATCAGGGAAATGGAAATAAATATACACATCAAGGTACAGCAAAGATGAGGACAAATTTTGTCCTTTCTTTTCTAGCAAAGAAACATTGAATCCTTTCCTCCTTAAATCCAAGTGATGAATTTTTTTAAAAATTGGAATTAC
>NW_020954565.1:3726930-3756930 GCF_900497805.2 Vombatus ursinus | reverse complement strand
GTATGTCTAAGAATCGTCTAAGCTCCTTGTTTCCCCACTGACATAACCCTTTGTTCATTGATGATATGTGGTAAGAGCAACATGTAATAGTAATAATAATGGATAGGTAGCATTTATAAAGCATTTTAAGGTTTGCAAAGTTCTTTACAAAAATTTACCATTTGATCTTCACAACAACCCTAGGAAGTAGGTGCTGTTGTTATCCTGATTTTACAGAAGATGAAACTGAAGCAGACAGATGTCACTTGTTCAGGAACATGCTGCTATTACATATCTGAAGCTGGATTTAAACTCAGGTTTTCCTGATTCTAGTCTACTGCTCAATCCACTGTGCTACAGAGCTACCTACCTCAGTATAGACTAGATTTGTTTTACCCAAAATTAGAAATAAAAGCTTCCTTGAATCTTGATTAGTCTAAGGGCCAAAGGTTTGAATCATTAATAAAGTTTCCTGGTAGCTTAAGGTTAAAAGCACAGCACATGAAGCGTCAGAGATCCTCAGACTGGACACAAGCTTCAGATCGGGCACTGTAGCAAATGTAAAAGCAAGGGAGTTGCACCCAAGTAAATCAATGCCACAGCCTTGCTAAATATTCTTTCCATGCTAATGTTGAGTTGACCTCTTTTTGTTAAATATTGTTGTTTGTCCTTTGTTCTTGAAGAGGACCATGACATCAGGGAGGTGATGCCATGAAATGCAAGTGAATTGGATTTAAGTGAGGATGTTCGAAATCCCAGCCTCACTTTCTCCTCTGGAGCCATCTGGGTACAGTGGTGAGATGTAGATCAGGATGAATGGAGATGGCCCTGGATGCAGTGGAAGACCTTGGCCTTTTTAAGCTAAGGATTAGATGGTCTGTGAATGTCTCATTTTATTCTAATCCTGAGCCTATACCACTAGATGAGCCCGATTAGGCCTGGCCCAGAATAGTGTGTCTTGTCTTCTTGATAAGATGTAGACTTGCCTTTTTCCTGAGTTGCCCTCATCATTTATTGATGATGATTGATTGATAATTGATATGAAATGATTCCTGGATCAAGTAAAGGAGTTTATGCGCCATGCCTGAACCAAGAGGAGGTAGAGCCAACGAGCCATAAGGCAAGAATCAGTGTGGAGTAACCAACTGGGACCTTGACCTTCATTGGTATTGTGAATTACAAAGACAATGCATTTCTAGAGAAAAAAAGACTGATTCTGTAGTGACCCCAAATGCTTTGCCCTTTAAGTGGAGTCCTATCCAGTGCAGTACAACAAGTCTGATGTATTTTATATGTTCCTAGGAGGCAGAGGTCCCTTGAAGAGGGAAAGTGGGATTGTTTTGACTATTTATAAATATAATTGCTAGTCTTTTGTATATTTTATTGAGTTAAATAAAGTCTGTCCTATATTAGATGTTTATATTTTGTTAACCTGAGCATTGGCATCAGAGGGTTTTTTTTTCTTTTCTGCAGAGACCTAGGAAGTCTTGAGATCAAATTCAGCTGCACACTGTGTGACCCTGGGCAAGTCACTTAACTTCTGACTGCCTCTGTTTATTCAGTTGTAAAATGAGGATAATAAAATCACCTACTTCTCAGAGCTATTGTAAGGATCAAATGAGATATTTGTAAATCACTTAGCACAGTGGCTTAATAAATGCTTGTTCCCTTCCCACTCCTGACATACTAGGGCAGCCCGAACACAAAGCAAGCCCACACCTTCACCTTAGGGCCAGAGAAGGAATGTGGGGGTGGGGAGTGTGGGGATGAGACACTCAGAGATAAAGCCCAGGGCCACGGGTATTATGGGGGAAGGGCAGAGATGCACTTAGGCTCATCTGATTGGTTTGACTTTTCTGATCTCACAGGAAGGCAGATGCTAAGAACTGGACAAGAGAAGCTCTGCCCATGCCTATGGAAACCACCACCCCTTCCCAACTCCCCGAGGAAACAAAGGACATTAAGGTTTCCAGAATAGAAATTTCCCAAAAAGGTAGGGAGATGCTAGGGAGGAGGGGGCATGTCTACAGCAGAGATAGTCTGGGACTGTAAGAAAGACTAGGCCCAAGAAACCAGAATGATTTTTTTCTTTTTGCATTGTCACCTTACTTCACACAGATGCCAAAATGATTTTTCTAAGGCATAGACCCAGTCATGAAATACTCCCAATTGTCTATAAGATAAAATACAAATTTCTTAGCCAGGCATTTAAAGCCCTGCATAATCTGGCTCTAATTTAGTCGTCCAAGTTTGTTTCACATTATTGCCTTTCAATTGTTTTGAGAGAAATGATTATTTCTCTCTTGTATTAATAACTAATTATTATATATGAGACAAAGGTTTTCCCCCTTTTCTACTTCCTCATCTAGAAATCAACCAGTGTGGAAAATCTTAGGCAAAGATTTTTCCAGGCCAAGATCTAATTGGACAGTAAAAGAAATTATAAGTTCATGTTAATGGGAGGATTCCTGCTTAATGTGTTTACTCAGACAGGTCAGGAAAACGTGGAAACTCCCTTTTGTCAGACAAGTGATATGGAAATTGATAAGTGTCTTTGATCAAGATTTGGGTGATCCAAGTCACATATCTCAAGACCCTCATTATAATATAGCCCACTTCCATTATAACATTCATTCTCTCATTAATTGTCGACCGATCAGAGTTGACTGCCATGCTCAGGAACAACCACTCTTCCAAGAGTATTTAAACTGTGAGCCCATCACCATGAAGGATCTTTGATCTCTTTTTATTCATAAACATGCTAGTCTTATTAATAAAATGATTAAATTACCCAAAAATTGTGTCTCTCAAACTTTTTAAATGCCACAACCTTACATTACAGTCAAACTCAATTTTTGACCTTCCCTAATTTTGTTTTCATTTCCACTCTATATGAGTTTGTCCAAGCTGAACTGGAATTGGATACTCTCCTTATCTTTCTCTCCCTATAAAGTTCAGCTCAGATGTGACCTCTTCCATTAATCCTTCCACAGTCTCTTCTAAGTGTCAACATTAGCTCCCTCCTCAAAGATACACTTAATAAAACTGTACACGACTGAAGTTCATCAATTCATATGTAATATTATCTTATGTTGTTCTTTATAAATTGAAATATTTACTTTTGTTGGTGCTTAACAAAAAATAAAATTCACATTACAAAATTTTAGCCAAAAAAAAAGATCGCTCTGTCCCTAAAGGCATTGTGGTACAAAGATGATCTTGAGTTCTCGAAGGCTACCAGTTAGTCAACAAGCATTTCTTTCTTTCTTTCCTTTTTTTTTCCAGGCAATTGGGGGTAAGTGACTTGCCCAGGGTCACACAGTTAGTAAGTGTCAAGTGTTTGGTCTGAGGCCAGATTTGAACTCAGGTCCTCCTGACTCCAGATGCTCTACCCACTATGCCACCTAGCTGCCTCTCAAGCATTTCTTTAATACCCATTATGCCAGTGAAGTGCAAGTTCTGGCAGAATATACCAAGTTATTCTTTTGTGTGAGGACTAGCCCAAGGGAGCATATAGAAACTCAGACAGAAGCTTAACTAGGGGTTATACATTTTTGGCCCCATCAAAAGAGAAATATCATACAATTGAATGCTGTTGTTGGAAGGAAGGGGACCTAGCAGGAAAAGATAAACATAAATTCCATTTAAAGTAGCTACAGAATGTAGAAAGTACTTGAGAATCTACCTACCAAACTATACATGAAATCTACATGAATACAACTACAAAGCACTGTTTGTAGAAATAAAGACAGACTTGAATGATTGGAGAAATATGAATTGCTCTTGGGTAGATGGAGCCAATATAGTGAAAATGACTGCTACTTAAATTAATTTACTTATTCAGTGCCATACCACTCAAACTACCAAAGTATTACTTTATAGAATTAGAAAAAATAATGGGATCTATCTGGAGGCAAAAAAGTTAAAATCTCAAGGGAAATAATGAAAAAAAGTGGGAAGAAAGTGGGTCTAGCAGTACCAGATCTCAAACTATATTACAAAGCAGTAATCCTCAAGACAAGCACTGATTTTTAGGAAAATATCTTTGTATATTCCACACCTATTATAGTGCCCTCTTTATACACAGTAGACACAAATACTTGCTGAACTAAATTGAAGTGAATCTGTTGCTGGAAGGGTTTTGATTTGTGTTTGTGAAGGGAGATCACATGCCTATGAAATCTGATTTTTTTTTTGAAGTATTCAAGTGATCTGGCATGCTTATGTGCAGGATAGGTTAAAGTCAGGAAAGATAAGAGGCTGGTAGCAATGTAGGGTTTGTCTAAGCTTCCTCCCACAGCTCAAACCACCCCCTCACATGCAGACACAAACACGATCAAAGAATCAAAGATTAGCCTCTTCTAAAAATATTTGAGAAAATATTCCACTCCATAATTAACTTTCTGACCATTTGTAAGGAAAAGTTAAAAGACTAGCTGCTAAAGAGTTTCCTTCACTCTAACATGTTTAAGAGTTGATTTTGCATGATTTTAACCTATATTTAATCATGTTGTTCCATTCAGTACTTTTGAATCCCTTATGACTTGAGTTACTTTTAAATTTCATTACAGCCTCAAGAATTCTTAATCACTACTTAATCACTCAGGAGGCTGGGGAATTCCAGAGACAAGCTACTTAGGCAGTATTCAGGGTTGACTAACTTTTCTCTTTCTTTTCTATTGATTTTTTTTTTTAAATAATGCTTTCATTTCCCAATGACGTCCTCCAACTTCCCTCTTTCCAAACTAGGTGACCCTTCTGCCTTGCAACAAAGTCATAAAGCAAACTAAATCAACACACTGGCCATATTTGAAAATTTATGCTTCATTTTGTATCCATAGTCAATCCACCACCTCTTTGCTGAAGTCATGATTGGTGACTGAATTCATTGGAGTTCTGCAATCTTCTGCAAATATTCTTACAATACTGATTTGCTTTACATTGTGGGAGGCGTAATATATATAATTTTCCTCATTTTCTTTCTAACAGAAATATGGAATAAGTATAAATTACTCTATAAGTTACCACTACTAGCTAGTATTTACGTAACACCTTAGGGTTTGCAAAGTGCTTTACAAATATCATCACATTTTATCCTTACAACATCCCTGGGAGGTAGGCACCATCATTATCCTCATTTTATAGTTATGAGCATTGAGACAAATAGAGGCTAAATGACTTGTCCAGGGACACCAGTTAGTAAATGTCTGAAACTGGCTTTGAACTCAGGTCTTCCTGGTCCACCACTACATCCCTTGTGTCACCTAACTGCTTCTAGGTTAATGATGTCTGATTGCTATCTGAGGTAGTCCGTTTCCAAAGAAAAGATCTTAAACATTGTGTTTTTCCATTGCCTTCTCCATTTCATTTGACAGATAAGGAACTGAGGCAGAACTAAGTGACTTTCTCAGGGTCACACAGCTAGTAATTGTCTGAGGCCAGATTAGAACTCAGGAAGATGAGTTGTGTAGTGGATGAAGAAAGTGGTTTGAACAATGGCAGCAGGGGGCTCAGATCATTGGGATAGGCAGGGAATGACAGGGTCAGAGTTATGTTCATTATTGAGGACAGAATTCAGGTTGGTTATTATTGTCCATAGGGGTTCAGCCAAGAGGTGGAATTGTCAGGTAGCAGGGTGTAGCTGACAAGGGAAGTTAGAGGAAGGTTACTGGCACAATGGTAAGACAAGTCCATGGAGGGTGCTTGTAAAGCCATAAAATGGCTGGTTAGGGAAACTGGGAAGCCTTCTTAGGCAGGTGCAGGCAAGGCAACTGTTGTGGAGTTGGAGGAAAATCCCTTTCCCATATGACCTTCCCTGTTCAAATAACTCATGGTGATAGTAGACAGCAAAGTCCAGATTTTTTGCTACCCTAGTCATGGCTTTGTCTTATTTTTCTCCTTCAGGTATAGGGTCATGTACTCAAACCTCTTCTCCCAAAGAAAGAACTGCCCAGGAACTCCCCCTTCCCTCTCTATAAGATTAGATTCCAGAACTTGGAGTCCAGGAATTCTCTTGCTGGGTGTGTAATTACACTGTACCTCTTCCCCAAGGTACCCAGTAGTAGCTCCTGGGGAGAGGGTCACAACCATAGACTCCCTGTAATCTCCAAGTGTTCTTTTAACTATACTGTTCTATGGCTGTCTAAAAAGAAGCCAGAAGGGACAAAATGGCCTATAGGTATAATGGAGTCTCATCCTCAATCATCTCTGTTCACTGAAACTCACTCATCTTGAATGAGGTGTGAATGGGTCAACCAGTACCAATGAGCATGTCCACCCTTCCATAGAGAGAATGCAGTAGTATCAAACAAAGGCCATTCTAGATGACCAAGGAACTGTACTGATCAAGCCCATAGATATGAATAGTGCTATCAGTGCCCATCACATTAGAACGCTATTAAAATGAGACTGAAAAAGGCTTGAAAATAATAATTATTAGTCCTATCTCTACCTTGAAAAGTTCTCCTTTAAAATTGTATCGAAGGTTATTTCCCAAATGTTTCTGAATCTTGAGGGATAAGAGTATTCCCCACCTCTGAATTGTTAAGCAATTATTTGGTGAATTTGGGTGGCTACGGAAGGGTTAAAAAATAATTCCGGTAATTAAATCAACCTTAAATTTCCTAGAGGCAGCTAGGTGGGAGAGTGGATAGAGTATGTGACCCTAGGCAAATTTTCCTCAGTTTCCTCATCTCCAAAATGAGCTGGAAAAGGAAATGGTAAACCACTCTAGTATCTTTGCCAAGAAAACCCCAAATGGGATCACAAAGAGTCTGACATGACTGAAAAACAATAACAAAATTTCCCAGGTTCCCCACTTTAAAATGGGGATACGGTTTTCTGAATTATCCAAATTATATGTCTACCCTGTCTAGATCTACACTTGTTTTTTTTTTTTTAAATTTTAAGGCAGCTGTGTGGTACAGGAGATAGGGGGCTGGACCTGGAGTCAGGAAGATCTGAATTCAAATCCAGACTCAGATGCTTTCTAGCTGTGTGACCATAGGTAAGTCACTTAACCTCTGTCTGCCTCATATTCCTCAACTATAAAGTGGGAATAATAATAATAATACCTACCTTCCAGGATATATTTGATAATATTTGTAAAATATTTTACCTTGTAAAACTTAAAATGCTATGCTAGCTATCATTGTTATTTAACCCTTTGCTTTACTTTGGCTCAAATTTTAATACAATTCGTTTTAATAGATTCCCTCTTTAAAATCCAAATGGGCATTTACTATTTTATTTGAATTAAAATCTTTTCCCATGTATTCCTAGTAGTCTACTGAGGGTGGGGTGGGGAGGAGAGGAGAAAAAGAAGCAGTATCATTCCTGGTGTCTTTAATACCCATGGCTAAAGTATAAATTATATTTTATTTAATTTTTTTAGGCAGTTGAGGTTAAGTGACTTGCCCAGGGTCACACAGCTAGTAAGTGTCACCTGTCTAAGGCCAGATTTGAATTTAGGTTCTCCTGGCTCCAGGGCCAGTGCTCCATCCACTGTACCACCTAGCTGCCCCTTAAATTATATTTTAAAAAGTAGTCTGAGTAAGTCTGGAAAATAGAATGGTACCAGATTGGGAAAGGCCAGTCAAACATATGGGAGAACAGGTTGGGAAAGGGAATGTTTGAATGGGAGTTCCCCATTTATCAATTTAAAGATTTTAATATTATAGGCACAACAGCAGAAGAATGTCTGTGATAAGCATTGAGCACATTTAACTTATCATGAACCCAAATCCTTAATGTTGAAGTTCAAGCTTTCTCTCTTTCTGATCTTAATAGAGAGAAAAAAAATGTGGTCATTGCCTTCTATCACCATCATATATTTGAAGTTTATTACTAAGTAGTTCTTTAGCTTCTTCAAGGCTAATTAATTCTGGTTATGTTAAACTTCTGAAAGACTTCATCTCTGACACTTTAATCATATTTGAAATTCTCCAATGAACTATCTCTTAGTTTATTGCCTCCCTATAAAAGTTATTGAAATTTCATTTGGATTTATTATTCCAATAAAGGCATATGTGTATAAAACAGGGTGAGGATGGAGGGGATAGTATCATTCCTTGAAGTGGTGGTGTTCACAGTATGTTTACTTTGGGGTGGCAAGTAATCCAAACTCTTTCCCACTAACACATTAGCACTCATTCGCTAGGCTGTTCTGAAGTGTTCCTCCAGAAATTTAATGCTTTTATCTTATGTTGAATTTACAAAGGTAATTTAGTTAAGCAACAGCCTATCCATCTGGCAAAGTTAAAAAGATATCTGAAACTATCTGGTTTTCAACCAAGGAATAACTTAAGCTCTGGGAAGGTAATGTTCCTTGAGTGTTAATAGTATGCAGAAAGCAGATACTGAATTTTCCTTAATATTTTTAAAATTCAATTTCTGCTCAGGATATTGAACAGTTGGAGAATTATAGAAAAATATCAATTTGATGTCCAATAGGTAAAATGATCATTCAATCAGTTTTGTTTGTTTTGCCATCTTAACGTTATTTACCACCCACTATTCTTTGCATCTCTAGTCACTCACGTGTTTTATTTTTTGAGTGCCATTTATATTAGTGTCACCATACTTAATATGGATTTGCATCAGGAAAACATGCATGCAAAAGTTATTTTTGGTTCTAACAATGAAATAATAGTTTTTCAATTTTCAGCAGAAGTGTTATAACTTATCTTGGTCAAACACTTGCTAGCTAATTTTGCACATCTTAGTTAATTTTTAATTCTCTCATGAGACTTGTAGAGACATTAAAAAGAAAAATAAAGATAGGGTTTGATTTATAGCTACATTTTTTGGTAGGGGGAAAATAGAATAGTATTCAATGCTGATTTGCCTAAGTGTTTGAAATATCTACAGGAAGCAATTTTTTGCCTTAGCTTTTGTACTGCTTGTCCTAATTTCTTTACAT
Source organism: Vombatus ursinus (assembly GCF_900497805.2). Lineage (NCBI taxonomy): Eukaryota > Metazoa > Chordata > Mammalia > Diprotodontia > Vombatidae > Vombatus > Vombatus ursinus. The sequence continues at coordinate 3,748,031 of NW_020954565.1, read as the reverse complement.
TGAGAAAGATAAAACAGAGAATAACAGAATTTTTTGGGGGGCTAGGCAATGGGGTTAATTGACTTGCCCAGGGTTACACAGCTAGTAAGTAGCAAGTGTCTGAGGCCAGATTTGAACTTAGGTCCTCCTGACTCCAGGGCTGGTGCTCTATCCACTTCACCACCTAGCTGCCCCCAATAATAGAATTTTGAAGACACAACAAGCCCAATAGAATAGCTGATGTAAATAATCAGTGTTGGAGGGGCTGCAAAAAGACAGACCCACTACTGTTAGTGGAGCTATGAAGTTGTCCAATCATTCTGAAAAACAATTTTTAATTATGCTTTTTAAAAAAAGTGACAAAAATGTCAATGACCTTCGATCCAGATATTCCACTACTATGCATAAATTTCAAAGAGGTCAAAGGCAGAAAGAAAGGTCTTATATAAGCCAAATATATTTAAGTCAAGGCAGTATTTTTTTGTGGTTGCAAAGAACTAGAAACAAAGTAGATGTTCATGGACTGGGGAATGGTTAAACAAAAGTGTGTCCTATAAAGGTAATGGAACACTGCTAAGACATAAGAAACAATGAATATGAAGACAAAGAAGCAGGGGAAGACTTTCGAAATAATGCAGGGTAAAGTAAGCAGAACCAGGAAGACAAGATATCTAATGATTACAGCAATATATATGTAAAAAACAAAAGAATGCCATGTAATTATTATAATGACTAAGAAACTTGGTCCTGAAAAAGATAAGAAAATGAGCTTCCCTCCTTTCTTTGCAGACATGAGGTATGATAGGTATGGAATATTGTATATACTGTCAGACACAGTTGAAATGTTCTTTGATTTTGCTGAAGTGACATTTTTTATCTTTCTTTCTTTATTCTTTATTAAAAGGAATGGCTCTCCCAGCAGGGGAACAAGGAGTGAAGATATTTAGAAATGATGGTGATGTTAAAAATAAAAGATATTAATAATTTTCTCTGTAAGAAATGGAAGAAAAAGACATCTGGGTCTGTAATATAGGACTCTGTAATTACCCTCTTGCCATTTTGCCTTATTTACTTCCCATTTCTATCCATCTCATGTGTTCCTCTAGTGTCTTTTGGGGCTGCCAAGGAGATAAGGATGCTGGAATTGGAGGCCTGCTGGTTAGGATAGAAATTCCCCAGAGTTCCTTTCCCTGATCCTTAGAGAATTAGTTCTGACCCCGGACTGATTGAGCCAGAATTTGACTGACAAGCCAATTTCTCCCATCATTGAGGAGGGGAAAGAGAAAGACTGAGAGGAAGAGAAGTAGAGTAGAGCACATGAGGCAGGCTAGATTGGGAGGCAGGACACTCGTCACTAATGGCTGATGCTCTGGAATTCAGCAAAGAAACTATCTGGTTAAGCTTTTGACCATGGACATGAAGCATATTCTGGATTTGTTGAAACTGTACAAATTACTGAGATCAGCATTTGTAATTCCTCATGTGCCATCTCTCTTTTGGGAGGTGTGTTTGATTTCTGCATCTCCATTTCTTAAGACCTTGTTTTCTTTATTTCTCTTTTAAAGTTTTTTCCCCTGAAGATAAATAAGGCTAGCCTCTCTGTTTCTGACTTGTGTTTCATTACTGAAATGTAGCAAAGAAAATAGAAGGGGAATGCCTGGAAGAAAGAAAAAAAAAGATTTCTTTTTCATATATTCATCAGGGCTATAACTGGAAGTTATAGTTATAACTATATATAGAGTTTTAGATATTATAGATGAGAGAATTATTTATTATTTTTCCCATTAATAGTATTTTATTTTTTCCAGTTACATGTAAAGATAGTTTTCAACATTCACTTTTATAAGATTTTGACTACCAAATTTTTTTCTCTTTCCCTTCCCTTCCTCCTCCCAAAGATGGCATGCAATCTGTCCAAGATGAGAGAATCATTGATTCCATTTTACAACTACCCACAAGAAAGCAAGGAATTCTAGTGTCAGATTTTTCTAGGTAAAATGAGTTAGCATTTTCAGTGGGAAGAGGTTGTGGTGCACTGGGACTGATAAGAAAAGTGGCAACTCAGACATTTTTCCTTCTTATTGACTTCCTGCAGCCATTTTGAAAGGAAAACCATTCTTCCAGAGGAGAAGCTAGAGAAAAAGCCATGACAGTGGGGAGGAGGCTAGGGCAAGGCTAGGAAGGACAGATCCAGCCCCTGTCAACAAGAGTAAGAGCAAATAGGAGGCTTAACAATTTTTGCTCACTTGCTTAGCAAAGCACCACCACCATCCACTACCACTGCTAGGTATGTATTGTGGTTCTTCACCTTTTTTGAGTGATCATATCGACTATCTTGTGAAACTTTGAACCCATCCTGCTCGTATCAGAGGTACTGGAACACTAGTGATCATATGGGATAGACTGCATCGTATCACTGCAACTGAACTGTTGTTTACCATTTGAGAAGAAAATGAGATAACACGAGTTGTGCTATTAATAGAATTTGGATTCTCCTGTAGTATACTCTTTTTTTTTTTTTGGTGAGGCAATTGGGATTAAGTGACTTGCCCAGGGTCACACAGCTGGTGAGTGTTATGTGTCTGAGGCCAGATTTGAACTCAGGTTCTCCTGACTCCAAGGCTGGTTCTCTATTCACTGTACCACTTCACTGCTCCAATAATTTCATCCAGAAGTTTTTATTTATTTATTTGTTTTATGAGGCAATTGGAGTTAAATGACTTGCCCAGAGTCACACAGCTAGTGAGTGTTATGTGTCTGAGGCCAGATTTGAACTCAGGTCCTCCTGACTCCAGCGCTGGTGCTCTATCTACTGCACCACCTAGCTGCCCCTCTGCTGTAGCATAAAGAAATGTACTTAGTCTTCTTGAAGGAGAAGAAAAACATACCCAACAAATGATTCAGGCAGTATTCTTCAGGGAATATATGATGTATTTAAGAAGAGCAGTCTTTTGTAAATGGCATTTTCCAGATTATCACTCCTACCGCCTTAAAATTAATGGCTACCCATTTGAAATTGAACAGGAGTCATTTAGAATATGATTTACTTGAAAGTTAGAGTGGGCCAACTCGTGCCTTAGGTGACTTTTTTATTGAGTGTCACCAAATCTGAAAGGAAGAATATTAAGGACTTCCAACGGCAGAACCAAGTGGTACTAGATAGGATGGCATGGTGGTCCTTCACAGGATCGTAATCAGAGAATTTCATGTTGGTGAGCAATCTCAGTGGCCATCTCCTCCAACCCCAACAATAAAAAGAATCTCTACTACAATATATACCTGGCAAGTCATTGTGCAATCTTTCCTTGAAGACCTCCAATAACAGGGAATGCATTACCTCCCAAGGTTATCCATTTCACTTTAGGAAGAGAGGTCTAATTTTTAGGAAGTTTTTCCTTACATCAAGTCTAAACTTGCCCCTACAACTTTTACCCATTGCTTCTAGGTCCCTCTGGGCTCAAATAGAATAAATCTAATTGATCCTCCATATGACAGACCTTCAAATACTTGAAGGCAGTCATCACATTCTTGGAGTCTTCTCTTCTCCAGGCTAAATAGCTTTTTTTTTTTCTTAAGGCAATTGGGGTTGAATGACTTGCCCAGGGTCACCCAGCTAGTAAGTGTCAAGTGTTTGGTCTGAGGCCAGATTTGAACTCGGGTCTTCCTGACTTCAGGGCTAGTGCTCTATCCAATGCGCCACCTAGCTGCCCCCCAAGGCTAAATATCTTTACTTCATTCCACAAATCATTCTATGGCATGGTCTCAAGGCCTTTCACCATTTTGGTTGCTGTCTTTTAAACAGGCAGGTAGCAAATATTTATTAAGTGACAAAACTAAGTGCCAGGCACTTTATACTAAGCACCTGAGATAGAAACGCAAGCAAAAAGAGAGAGTTGTATTATACTCTGATAACCACTGGACTAGTTAGTTGATCCTATGACCTATGACTAATGAACAGGATTTCTTGATGAATCATTTTAGAAAACAAAAGAATCCTTTTTTGCTACAAAGTCATTTGGGCCCTTTTTAATGACGTTATAATTCAAAATCTGTGCAAGACTATCCTTTGCTGACAATACCCATCAATGCTGCTGAAAAATACCATTTAAAGAGATCTGTGATGTGTGTGGTGAGGAATATAAACCAACATATGGAGTGAGTATCTTTTACTGGAAAGTCTAAATCAATGTACAATAGAAAAAAGCTCCCTCTTCTAGACTAGCTATAACAAAGTTAGTTTTCTGGAAACAAACAAAGAAATCACAAGTCTAGGGCCAAGAGGTAGTCACTATCAAGATATCCAGAGCTAAGGCCCAGCAAGCAATCTGTGCACTAAGCTTGGCATAACAACAATCCTTTTTGCTCACCCTCTGGATGATCTCACCATGGCAAAATCCCATAATTATTTTATTGCTTTGACCAGCACCAGGTATTCTCTGAGCTCAGATAAGCACCGGACAAACTCAGACAAATTCCAGTCATGAAACCCTGCTATGAATCAAACTGATCACATTGCTGCTGTTACCCCTTCTTGTCAGGTCTACAGCTCACTGTGCAACCATTGGTATGAATATTGAGATCTCCCCATGTTGCCTCGGGTCCCTCCTACTATGGGCGGGGCTCTAATACATGTGTCTAGATCCCCTCCTTGCTTGCAAGCCATTTCCTCATTCTGAAATTAAATTTCTGTTTGATTCCTGACTCTCCTGTCTCTAGCCTGCTCTGTTCAACTCTGGCGACCCACAACTTAGAGGCTGGATCAGTACAGTTGACATTGCATGCAAAAGGAATTATTGATAAACACAAGAACATTCACAAATGTGCATTACATAGGGTTAAGTAACAACTTATAACTACTATTACAGTGCTGAGAAACTAATATTTAAACCTCATCAAAGCACAAAGCAGTTTGCAGTATTGCTATTTAGGCATATTACAATTCACCTCAGTTTAGTATCGTCTTTTACAACTCTGCTGGCAAAACAGCCAAGTTTAGGGTAGTCTCTTGTCATAGGCCAGCCTCTCTTCTGAAGAAATTTCCCCTGCTGACAGCCAGCTCCAACCCAATGGAACCTAATGCATTTTGAATTCTCACACTTACAAGGTTGCTTCCAAACCTGAACACATCCATCTTGGACTACTCATTCATCTATGAAAAGTAAAGATTTAAAAGAGACAAAGGGATGTAAGAGAATTGGTATGAGCTTATGTGGTCAGGAAATGTGCTCGTGGAAGACAGCATGGAGGCCAGGTGATAAAAGGACAATTATCCCTTGATGGGTCATAGAAGGACCCAGTGACACCCTCACTGGGGGCGGGATAGACAGTCTCTTTCCTGCCATTCTATTCGATGGGATCTATTTTGAGGTAAATAGCCCTGGCTTTGAAGTGACTGCATCGGGATGATTCTTCCTTCTCTGACCATAATTTAGGCAGGACAGGCTGAGTGAGGGTCCTGATATTCTGCCCCACTTTGATCTACTCATCAGCAAACAGGTGGCACAGTCTCCAGTGCCCATAAAGACTTTCAAGGGAAGCAATTGGTAGAGTGGAAAGAGTGGGGGGGGGGTGTTGGAATCAGGTTACTAAGGTTCAGAACCTGGCTGTACTACTTATTATCTGTGTGACCTTGGGCAAAGTTATTTTATGTCACTGAGTCTCAGTTTCTTCATCTGTAAAATGAGGGGTGTAGACTAGATGACCTCCAAAGTTCTTCCCAGCTCTAAATCTACGATCCTATGTACAAAATGACAGTCCTTCGGAAGTATGACCAGTAACACAAATCTGTAAAAATTCAGGATGGACTTCTCAGTGGGTAGCCTCTAGGTTCTGGCTAGGCTATGGTATTTTACCCATAAGTTAGATGGAGATGGAAGCAATTGTGCCACCTGAGGAAAAAAGCATCTGAATATCTTCATTCAATATCAATATACATATGAGACATAGGTCTAAAAAAGCAATTTAACTGATCATTGCTCAGAAATAATTGGCTCATGATGAAAGGCCCAGTATTTGAAATTTTAGAGCTAGAAGGGACAAGTGAGATCATCTAGATCAATCCCTTTACTTTGCAGATGAAGGAACTAAGGGTCAGAGGTGAGGTGGGAGAAAGAGCATCAGTTTTTCCATAGTCAGAGGCCTTGGGTCCAAAACCTGCCTCTGATGCTTATGTGACCTCGATATCATCATCAGGTCAGTTCAGTGTCAGATTGGATACAGATTGGATACAGGTATGCCCGTGTCCAGAATGCCAGGTAGATCCCAAACAGCTACACTTTGGTGAAGTATATTCTCTATTAGCTAGCAGAGTTAAGGAATGGGGGGATTCTGGCTATTCTGGTTAATAGGGAATTCTCTATTCAATAGGGAATTTCCATTTATATCAATCCTGGGGCACCCATTTTAAAAGCACAAAAGTATAATAAAACACTCATTAATATTAAAACTCTAGGGCAGGTGGCAGAAAAAGCACTTGATAGACAGTAAAGAGACCTGGTACCAGCCCCAGTGCTGCCACTAATGAGCAGTTCACACTATTCCATAGGATCATAAATCACGAATCCAGAATTGCAAGGGACATCAGAGGTCATGTAGGCCAACCTCTCCTTATTTTACATACGGGGAAACTGAGGCCCAGTGAGACGTGACTTCTCATTCTCGGATGTTAATTCCATTTCAATTTTTCTTTTTTTGGTCAGGCAGTCAGGGTTAAGTGACTTGCCCAGGGTCACACAGCTAGTAAATGTCATGTGTCTAAGGCCAGATTTGAACTCAGGTCCTCCTGACTCCAGGGCTGGTGTTCTATCCACTGCACCACCTAGCTGCCCCAATTCCATTTCAATTTTTAAAAATGTTTTGATGTCTTTTGCTTTGTGTATATCTGTATCATTTGCCAATATATCTGCCACCACAGAATCCTCTTTTGTAACAATAAATAACAGCTAAGCAAACTGACAGCATGTGTAATATTGCATCCCACAGAGTCCCCAGCCTCTTTTCTGGGAGGAGAGAAATGTGTCTTATCATCTGTTCTCTAGCACCAAGATTGGTTATTGTAATTAATGAGTGCAGCTGTCTTTAAGTGTTGTTCTCATTTATGTTATTATAGTCATACATAGTCTTCCAATTCTACTTTTTTTCTTTCTACAGGAGGTCATACAAGTCTCCCCATAAATCTCTGAATCTCTTATATCTGGCATTTTTGATAGCATAATAGTATTCTCTTGTATTCATATGCCATAATTTATTCAGGCGTTTTCCAGTGGGTACTCACTTGGTTTCTTTTTTTGGGACATGGGCTGTCTAAAAAAAAAAAACACCAAACTATATGAACACACTACCCACCTTCTACCAGAGAGGTAAAGGACATATGTTGCAGTGTGGAACATACATTTTTGGATATGGATCATATGGGGGTGTATTTTTCTTGCCTGTGCATATTTGTTCAGTGTTTTATTTTTATTTTTCATTATTCAGTGGGGATGGGGGAGGGAAATATGAGGAAGAAATAATAAGAAAGCTACTGAATTGTTCTGACCCTAGGATTCTACTGCTAAGCTTATACTTCAAGGAAATCAAAGAAAGATCCATCTTGGAACTTTGGAACTTTATTTGACACAGCATAGCAAAACATATCCCTACAGTAATTATGTCCAAAAATATATGTCCCACACTGCAACATAGGTCTTTCATGGAGGTAGATAGTGTGTTTCATCCTCAGTCCTCTGGAAGAGACCGTTCCTTTCTCTCTCTCCTCCCTAATTGTTTTCTGGAAGAGTTATACTATTTACTACTGCACTAACATCTACTTCCACTGAAAATAATGTAATATCTTGGTATGACATGACCTGCCATGTTGCTTGGAATATGTTAAGGAACAGATTATGTACTTTGAAATGAAAGAATTGTGTGCATTCAGAGGCGTCAAACACACGGCCAATGAGCCATGACACTCCCCAGTGTAGTCCAAATTGGGAAATATTTAACAAAATAAAAATAGCATCAAACAGATAATATTGCATTTTAAAAGTAAGCCAATATGCAGCCCATGGGGATCCTTATATACCATTTGGTGGCCCCTATTTTTATTTGAGTTTGACACCACCGTTGTCCAATTCGAGCCTAGATAACAACTTGATTAAACCTGTCTCCTACAGGCAGGAGAGTGCCACCTGGTGGCATTGGCTTTTCTGTGGAATTCAGGGTTGGCTTGAAGTAAAATTGAAAAATAGGCAAAGGGCAAAGTTAGCCTTTGGCTTCTCTGTACCTGCTCTTCCCCACCTTCTCAGCAAAATTTAATTTTCTGCCCTCAGGTGCCTGCACCTGTTGTCTCTGAGGAATGCTATATGCTCTAGAACTACTCACAACCTACTCTCAACTAGCAGCTGTTGATTGGAAAGATTCAGATAAAGTCAATGACACTAAATTAATACAAGTCTAATGTGTTTCTCTGAAACGGCTTGCATATTAGCAGGTTGCAATACCTATACCCAAAGACACTGGTGAGCATTTGGGCGTGGAAGGCCAGTGAGGGAGATATTGCTGTAGATGAGGGATAATTACCAGACTGTTCTCAACTAAAACAATATAGCATGCATTGATATAGTACTTCAAGGTTTGCAAAGCACTTTATATGTGTTATCTCATTTAAACTTTATAACAAGCCTGTGAAGTAGATATTATTATTATACCCATTTTACAGAAGAGGAAACTGAGGTTCAGAGAAATTAAATCAATTCTCTAGGGTTGTGTGGCTGGTATTGGAGACAGAATTTGAACATAGTCTTTTTTAACTCCATGTCCATTGCCCTATCCTGTTCACCACAGCCAGTTACTTACATCAGGCCAGTGCTGTAAGTTACCATCTTGCATAGTTTCCAGAAATAAAACTTTGTTTGCTATTCAGGACATGGAGCTCAGGATTCAAAGCACACTTGACTTTAAGGGTGGTAGCCCATTGACTTGCTTCCAAGTTTTTGTTTATTTTTTAAAGGGTCAGGTAAAGACAAAAGAAATAATTGTGCTCCAGATTTTTATGAACTCTACCCAGATGGTATTGTACCTAAACTGTTATACACCCTTTATTGAACATTTTACTTAGCATTTCAATTCAAGTTTGTTCTAGAGCAAAAAATAGCAGGAAATGATTTGATTTATGCCATTGTCCATGGGAAGATTTATATGAACTTATGCGGAGACAGAAGAACAATAGATACAGTATCTATACTAATGTAAAGGAAAAGATCACTAAAAGGACACTGGACTCTGAGTAATTGAAATCCTAATAATGGTCCTGAGACACAGATAATGAAACATTTCTCCTTTCATGTTCCACTCAGTAGAGATAGAGTACTACAAGAGCAGAATGTTGCATATCATTGGAGGGGGTTACTGTTTAGGTTGTTTTTGCTTAATAGTTTTTTTTTTGGTCAGGGTTCAATTTCAGGGTGAAAGCTGTATATCCAGAAATAAAAGTAATTTTTTTTAAACACAGCAATAAAGTTTTTAAAAAAAATATGTTACTTTTATTGAAGATCAATGGGGCTCTACCCTTTTCCCCTAGGGGTCCTGGCTAACTAATTCATTGCTGTCTCTCTAGGAAAAAGAAATGAGGAAATAGACGATTTCAAAGAGAGACTAAAAGACTTATAAACTGAAGCAGAGTGTGGTAAGCAGAGCCAGAAAAAACATTTTTTTCTATACCATCCACATTATAAAAATGAACAATTCTGAGAAATTTTGTAAACTGATAAAAGAGAAACTAGTAGAACCAAATGTACAACTTATATAATAATAAAAAACCCATACAACTTTGAAAGTTGTAAAAACTATGATGTGTGTGTGTGTATGTGTCATTCTGTAGCCTAAATCCATCACCTCTCTGTCAGGGGGTGCTAGCATAGTGCATCACTGGTCCTCTGGAATTAAGGAAGGTTGTTATGTTGATCCTAGTTCTCATAGCTTTCACGATTGTTTGTCTTTACAATGTTGTTACTGTAATAAATTATTCTCTCTCTATATATGTATACATAAATGCACATGTATTTACACGTGTCTATATATCCATATATATCCATCCAACCAAATCCTATTCATATTTCATAAATAATTTCCAAGCATTGCAGCCAACTGGAATTCTTGGGAGATTCATTGTACTTAACCAAGTGGAATTGATAGCTACTTAGTAGGAAGCTGGCTTCATGAAAACTTGATGTTAGGTGAAAGAGAATTATAAAAGTCATTAGTTCCATGGATATGGTCAAAAAGAAACAACTGGATGATCTAAATTACATCAGGTTTTCATGATGAGATAGGCTTTGCTAATTGCAAATGAACACTCATCAGGGCTACATTATGCTATGCATGCTTATCCCCACCCATCCTTCCATAAAACTGTATTTAAGGATCTATGATTTAGTCAGTGTGTGCACTCCCTTGACTAACTTTGACTGTAATCCCATTATAATTTAGCAGATGATTTTAGGAAGTTGCTGTAATAAAAAAACTATCACTTTTGGCCAGCATAGAGGAAGTCACTCACTCACTCACAGTTCTCCAGACTTAGTGAAGCTGATCCTTGGACCATACACACAGAATTCATTACCAGGATCACACTCCAAACCTTTCCAGCCTGGTAGGATCTGCCTGAGCTTGTCTCTAATGGCACAGCCTTCAAGAACTAGAGTTGTCTTCCCACCAAAATGAGGCATTGGAGTGAGGTGCTGGATTTAAAGCTAGAAAGAGTCCCTGAGGCACCATCTAGTCTAACCTCCTCATTTTACAGATTAAGAAACTAAGGGTCAGAGCTGTGGAGTAACTTGCCCCAGGTCACCCAGAAAATAAGGGGCATGGAGGGGATTTGAATTTAAGTCCTCTGACTTCCAAATCTAAGATATTTTCCACTATACCACACAACTTCCTGGGAAAAGAAATGTAGACTACCCAGACTACATACCTCTCTCTTCTAGGCATTTCAAATTTGAGATGTTCAAAATAAAACTCATGTTTTCCCCAAACCCAGCTCTCCTTTGAACTTTTTTTATTTTTGTTGAGGACACTGACTGTCTTTTTAGTCTCCCAGTTTTGTAATCTCTTTGTCATTCCCTATCACTTAATCTCAATCCACACTTCCAGTCTTTTGTCAAATCTCGTTCTATCTTTACTCATCATCATACCTTTCTCCCCACACAACAGAGCCTCAACCCCATTATCTCCACCCTGGAATATTGTGATATCTGATTTTATCTCTTTTCCTGAAGTCTGTCCTCATTTAAATCCATTTTCCACTTAATACCCAAAATGATTTTTCTAAGGCGTAGGTCTTATCAAACTCCAGTGACCCCTATTACTCCCACGATTAAACAAACAACTTTGTTTGGTACCTAAAGCTCTTGACAACTTGATTCCATTCTATCTTTTTTCAGCCTTACCATGTATTACTTTCCTCCAAGACCTCTATGGTCCCAGCCAAAATGGCCTTATTACTTTCTGTTCGTCACACATAGCTCCCCATCCCTAGTCTTCTTGCCTTAGCACTGGCTACCCCTACTCCCATGCCTGAAATGTAGTGTGTCCTTCCCTCTGCTTCTTAGAATCCTTAGTCTCTTTCAAGACTCAGCGCAAACATTTCCTTGTTTGTCTCTAAATTTTTAAACTGAGTTTTATTTTTTTTTTCAGTCAGTGAAAATTCCCCTTCTCTCTCCTCCCCTTAAGGAAAAAAAAAAACAACTCCTGTTACAAACATCTATAGTCAAGCAAAATAAATTCCCACATAAATTATGTCAAATACACATACAATGCACATATATATGTATGTATATGCACACACATATATGCATATGTATATATGTATATATGTGTATACACACATATGTATGCACACAAATATAAAGTTTCAATCTGCTCTCTGAGTCAAGAGGTAGGTAGCATCCTTCATTATTAGTCTTGTCAAATCATGGTTGGTCATCGTGTCAAACAGAGTTTCTATGTCTTTCAAAGTAGTTTGTCTTTAGAATATTGTTGCTATTGTACCAATTGTTTTCCTGGTTCTACTTGCTTCACTCTTCATCAGTTCATGTAAGTCTTCCCAAGTTTCTCAGAAATCATCCCCTTCATCATTTTTATAGCCCCAACAATATTCCATCACATATGATCCAACACCATATTTTGTTCATCTATTCCCCAATTGATGGGTACATACCCCTTAGTTTTTAGTTCTTTGCCAACACAAAATGAGTGGCTACAACTATTTGTGTCCACAGGGTTCTTTTTCCCCTTTCTTTGACCTCTTTGATGTATAGACCAAGTAATCATATTGTGGAGGAAATAGGCAAGCAGTTTAATAATTCTAGGGACATAGTTCCAAAATCAAGTACCTTCTCTTACATGAGGCCTTTTCTATTGTCCATAGCTGCTACTGTGCCCTTCTCTTACCTTTTCTTTTGTATCTACCACCATGTGTACACATTGTCTCCCCTGAAAGAAGGCAAACCCCTCAAGGATAGGAGCTATTTACCTTTTATCTTTGTATCCCCAGCACTCAGCACCATGCTTGGCACTTAATAAATGCTTGATTGATTCATTTATGATTGATTGAATCATAAAAATGAAGGTCTAATTATACATAGAAATAACCATTAGAAATTACAAACACCCAATTTGAAAGAGTACTGGAGGGAACAGGATGGTTTTAAATTTTCAGAAAGACAACTATAATAAAAATGGCAAGGAGAAAATACAATAAAGAGAAATGGCAGGAGAACCAGGAGAAAACTTATATAATAACAACAATATTGTGAAGACAAAACAAAACAAAACAAAACTTGAAAGACTTAGAAACTGTTCAAACTCTGTTTATTTTCCTAGTTTTTATTAGGTAGGAAATGTCGTCAACATGACAATGATTCTCAGAATCTTCATTTAATAAAAAATGGGTGAAGGTCCTTTCTCTAGGATCGTCCAATTCCAACAAGCAGGGTTATCACAAATATGAGGTTTCCACACAGGGAAACTATTACCAGTATTTTTTCATTTTTTATCTGAGAAGGCAAGAAAAAATCAGTTAAACATTGCCTTTGCAAATCAGTTTCCAAGATGATAGATTGTTTCTAAAGTTTCTTCCAGCTCTAAATCCTATGATACTATGAAAAGCCTTTAGAAATTCTACTAAAATAGACATCTGATAAAAGACATCAGGGGCAGCTAGGTGGCGCAGTGGACAGAGCACCGGCCCTGAAGTCAGGAGTACCTGAGTTCAAATCCGGCCTCAGACCAAACACTTGACACTTACTAGCTGTGTGACCCTGGGCAAGTCACTTAACCCCAATTGCCTGAAAAACAAAACAAAAGACATCAGAACGTTTTTGCAACATACAGGTATAGGCCCACTCTGACAGCCATTTAACTAAATGGAGAAAGATTGGACAGTTTCAGTTTTAGAGTCAAAGTTTTAAGACTTTGAATAAAACAAATATACTTCTTTTTCAGTGATATGCAAATAATAGAATAGTCCATGAGCATAGTTACCTCAGCATGAGAACTTCCTCTATAGGTTTCAACCTATTTCATTCACCTGAGACTTAAGTGTCAGAGGCACAATTTGAACCCAGATCTGTCATTTTTTTCAGTCATATGATTAAAAGAAACCAAGATACCTAAAATAACTATTAATGACTAAAATTTATAGAATATGAATGTGTCCCATATGATAAAGATTTAAATTCAGAGAATCCCAGTTCAGATCTCAAATTTACCCCTAGACAACTTAATTCAGTTTAGGGAAGTGGAGTATTTTATAAGGATAAAAGCCATAAATTGGCTAATTGTTCTTTCTTATTAGGGCCATGCTACCAGATGTTTCAGTGTTTAACCCTAACACTCTGAAGGCACCTCAGGGGATGAGAGGTGGGGCGATGGCACTGGACCAAGCATGTGTATACAAACCTGTACTCTGCCCTCCCCCCAGCATACTTAGGATCATCCCCACCCAAATCCTCCCACTTCCACGGCAGAATTTGAGGTTCCTACTCATGACTTATGCAAGTCACAATCTCCCAAAGGCTCATTTTCCATATCTGTAAAATGAATGGCTTGGTCATGGAATGACTGCCCAGTCATGATTTCAGAGGCTTGATGGTGAAATGTGATTCCCATATCTTTTATAAAGGCAGGTACAAAATAAGATATTTTCAGATATGGACTATGTTTTGCTGAACTGTCCTTTTTGTTTTTTTGAAATAAGGAAATCAGTCAACCAACATTTAATAAGCACCTACTATGTGCCAGGCACTGTGCTAAGCACTAAGGATACAAAAAAAGGCAGAAAGGTAGTCCCTGCCCTCAAGGAATTCACAATTTAATGGGTGAGACCACAAGTAAAGAAGTATATGCAAAGTATATAAGGAATGGGGAAGTAATGGAATTCAAATTAAGAGTATCAATAAAATATTTCTTTAAAAAGAAAATTAAAAACAGAGGCAGTTGAATTTGATGACCCCAAGGTCCTTTTGAGGCCAATGCTTTATGAATTTTATGATTTTGAGAGGGCAAATTGCCCCTTGCTAACTTTTTCAAAGTTGGGAAGAACTGCCATATGTATGAAGGATTAATCTCTCTCTTTGATGGGACACAACTAGAAGCAATGGATAGAAGATGAAGAAGCAGATTTAGCTTCTCTGTAAAGACAACCTTCCTAATAATTAGAGATGTACCAACGTAGACTGGACTTAATTGGAGCTAGTGGCTCCTCTGTCTTTGGAACACTTTGAGAAAGGACTGGATGGTACCATTTGGTAGGTATGTTGTGTAAGGGATCTTTCTTCAGGTGAAGACTGGACTACATTACCTCTCCACACACTCTATAGTTTGGCTAATGGCTCTACTTGCTGTTCCTCTCATGCACTGTTTCCCACACTTAAAAAACACTCCCCCTCTAAGGATTCTTGTTGTTGTTCAGTTGTTTTCAGTAGTATTCAACTCTTCATGACCCCATTTGGGGTGTCCTTGGCAAAGATACTGGAGTAATTTGCCATTTCCTTCTCTAACTTATTTTATAGTTGAGAAAACTGAGGCAAACAGTTAAGTGACTTACCCAGAGTCACACTAGTGAATGTCAGAGGCAATATTTGAACTCAGGTCTTCCTGACTCCAGGCCCACTGCTGTATCTACTATGTCACCTAGTTGCCCTGTTACAATTCTTGGTTTCCTGCAAGACTCAGCCTGACCTCAATCTTCTGTATCACTGGTGTCAAACTCAAATAGAAATGGGGGCACTATTCTGTACATAAGGATCCCTGTGGGCCACATAATGACTTAGTTTTAAAATGTAATACTACCTTATATTTTAATTTATTTTGTTAAGTATTTACCAATTACATTTTCCCCAAATTACATTTGGTTCTGGCTGCACTCAGGAGTGTTTTGGGCTTTGTGTTGAACATTTTTGTCCTACCTGATGCCTTTCCTGGTACCCTTCCTACAACTGCCACCAACTACTAGTGTTTTCCCCTCACCCCCATGGTTGTTTGGTTTTTTGTTCTCTGTATCCCTGTGTGCATACATGTCTGCCCCAGTTAGAACAGAAGCTCTTTGAAGTCAGGGACTATTTGTCTTTTGCCTTTGTACCTACACTTTAGCATAGTGTCTGTCACATAGTAGGGACTTTATAAATGCTTACTGATTGATACTACAAATGGTTTCTTTAAACTAGTTTGTTTTCTTATTTACGGTATAATTTCTTAGTGACCTCTTTTCTTCCTTCAATTCTCCATTGCACCTGCAACCAAATGGTAAACTCCAGCCTTATATCTAAATGACATAAATTTCAAATTGCTGGAGCTGGGATATATTTATTGACCAGATATCTTAAAGTTGGACTGGATAACCCCAGAGGAGCTTGTATAAGAAAAATCAGTGTTGCTTCAAAAGCAAAGATTTTACCTTTCCTTTTGGGTTTTCTTCACCATCTGAAAAACAGAACCATTAAAATGAATGAAAATAGAGGTGAATAATTTTTCCAAGCAAGTGAATTTTGTTGCTTCTGAAGTAGTTTAAGCTGATCCTTACCTTTCCTCCAAAAATAAATATTTGCATAGAACAGCACATCTCTTAATATTTCCCAGCCAATTAGTCCTCCCATCACTTTTCCTATCCATTCATTAGGAGATGCATCAATACTCTTCAATCCTAGAAGTATAGTAACAACTAAAAAGAAAGGGAAATATTGACCAAGGTAAATAATAGTCTTTTTTGACTTTACACAAAATTATTCAGGCAGGGTTAGGCTTTTTTTTTTTTTTTGCAGTCCAGTTACAAAATATTGAAAATGAAAACCACTAGATGTGTTAAACTATTTTGATTTATTCATTGTTGAAATCAAAATGGGGAAGCTAAGTGATGCAGTAGATAAAGTTAGACTTGGAGACAGGAAGACCTGAGTAAAAATCTGTCTTCAGACACTTGGTAATTGTATGATCCTGGGCAATACAATTAACCTCTCTGTGTCTCAATTTCCTCTTCTGTAAAATGGGTTATAGTAATAGCACCTACCTCCCAGGGTTGTTGTGAGGATAAAATGAAATCATATTTATAAAGTGTTTTGCAAACCTTAAAGTACTATATAAATGCCATCTATTATATAAATGCTAGTCATTATTGTCTTTCTCTGTGGTAAACTACCTTGCACAGAATCTGACATTTAATAAATGCTCAATAAATATCTACTGAAGATGGACTAAATACAAGTTAAGTTATAAGCTGTGAAGAAATCTATATAGAAATAAAT
Organism: Vombatus ursinus; assembly: GCF_900497805.2. NCBI lineage: Eukaryota > Metazoa > Chordata > Mammalia > Diprotodontia > Vombatidae > Vombatus > Vombatus ursinus. The sequence continues at coordinate 3,731,271 of NW_020954565.1, read as the reverse complement.
AATTCTGAATTTTTGCTTCCTTTTCCATCCCTTGAGTAAAAAAAGTAAGAGTACTTCTACTTTTATACTTCTATTTTCTATTTTCTAAGATGGCATACAAATAAATCAGAACAACCTGACCCCTCACTTTAGGGTGACAACTTTTATATCAAAAAAAAGATAACCAACAAAGAATTTTCTAAGCATCTATGAATTTGAAATTAAAATTCCTTGTCTCATCTGATTGTCTTAATATTAAATATTCATTTTTTCTTCATCGTTTACAGTCTTTTCATGTTAAACAAAGTACTTTTAAAATTGACTCTGGCTCTAAAACAGATCACGCCTTTTCTTTTGGAGGTCAAAAGTAGCTCATTCTTTGGGAAACTTTGCTTTTTTAACTGGTTCAATGCTTGTTGAAGAGGTAACTTGTAAAATATCAAGCCACTAGTAGTGCAAAAGCTCTTCAGGTACACCTAATGTTTTTCTCTTGTGTTAGCTAGCAAAAAGACCAGAAGGAATTCATTGTCTGCTTGTGGGGGAAAAAGAAATTTATACCATGCTTTATAATAAAATGTATGTATCTGTAACCTAGAAATTGAAACTTTTCCAATGACACTCAAATGAAAATTTATATTATATAATGACATGTTAATTTAATATCTAAACATCAAAAATCATTTCAGGTTAATAGCTTCAGAATATCCAGGAATTCAAAAAGCATTTACACATACAAAGAAGTTGAAGTAGTTACCTGATAAAATCCTTAATACAAAACCATTTAGAGCATGGAACCAATTAAAGATAATTCTCCTATAGAAACAATAAAGATAATACAAGGTTCACATTTTACTTTTAATAGCATTTTTATTAAAAATTTCTGAATTTCACTTTGATGCTAGATAGACAAGGAAGTCAGTGAAATTATCTGTGGCTATTTTTACTGGAAACAAAGAGGTACACAACCAAATCTAGGCTTCATTTTTTATTGGTTCTATTTCCACATTTTGGAAATCTTTATTCTTATAACTTCAATCAAAAGAGTTTCTTCTATAGGAAGCCTTTCCCAACCCCTCTTAACTCCAGTGCCTTTCCTCTGTTAATCATTTCCTATTTATCCTGTATATAGCTTGTTTTATATGTTTTCATTTGCATGTTGTCTTCCCCAGTAGATTGTAAACTCCTTGAAGGAAGGGACTATCTTTTGCTTTTTTTTTTTTTGTATCCAGAGCACTTAGCACAGTTCCTAGAACATAGTAGGCATTTAATAAATGTTATTGGTTGATTGATGTTGGATGACAAAATCAGAATCCAAAAATATCTCTATAGTCTAGAACAATGAGCTTAATCTAAGGTGTGAAACTGGGTAAGAATAAATTTAATAACTTTTTATACATAAGTTAAAAAAATTACACAGATAAAGGTTGTTAGTCAGAAAAGCTATTGTAAGCTTAGGCTGCATTAGTAGATTGAAATATGAAGAGATGGGACCTTAGAAAATAGTAATTATGTCTGAAATAAGAGAAGTCCTGTTGGGTATATTCTACTGTGCCTTGATTAGGCCATATCTTGAATCCTGAACTTGGAAACCATATTTTAGGAAGGATATTGACAAACTAAAATGTATCTAGAGGAAGATGACCATGATAGAGAAAAGTATTAGAATCTAATCCAAATGAAGATTAGTTGAAGGAAATAAGGATGTATAGTATGGAAAAGAGAAAACTTTCTACAGGGAAAACTGGATAAGCCATTTTGAGTATTTGAAGGACCATCACACGGAATGATTTGGCTTGACTATAGAGAGCAGAACTAGGAACAGTAACATGTGGAAGTCAAAGAGGCAGTTTTAGGCTCAATCTAGAAAAAAAATTCTAACAATTGGACATATCTAAAAGTAGAATAGGCTGCCTAGTGTTTCTCCTTTCATTGAAGCCAAAGAAAGGTTGACAAAAACTTTTTAGAGATGTCACAGAAGGGAATTTTACTTAGGTCTGGGTTAGTCTAGGTGTCTGCAGTACTTTCTAACTTTTATATTTTATGATTATATGAGGTCATGCAAAATTCTAAAAGCACTTCATGTGATTCCAAAATTGCCCACTATACTCCACTCTACCTAGTCATTCTATGTCTACTGTTTTTTGTACTTTTCACTTACACTTCACTTACTGAAGTCCTAACTCTCATTATAATTAATATCAGTGGATTTCAAGGGTATCTGGGCCATTGGTTAGTAGTGAATTGAATAACTCTTATTTTGAAGGATATTTTAAAGGATATTTACCTTTTATGTTGAGGTGGAGGTCGGAAGAGAGCAATCACTGGTTGAAGGAAAGCCAGTACCATTACAATACAACCCATAATAGGATGAGGCCAATTGCCCTGCAGAGGAAATAAATTGCCTATTTTGATTTTTTTTTAAAAAAAATCAGTTTTTAAGAGGAGTTGTCACTTTCTTAATGCTTTAATTTGACTTTGCCCATTCACATACAGAAGGAAGGAATTGGCAGCTCCCACTTAGAATTCACATCTGTTGTTGTCTATATAAACATATAATTTTGTCCAAATGCTAAAGTAGTCCATTTCCCTGCACTGAAATTACAAAAGTAGTTTGTAAGTAATGGTAACATGAGACTTTTAATGCAAAATATTTTTTCTTAACATACACATTTTGGTAAGAAAAGAATGAAATTTGAAGATGATCTCATTTATTGGTTCTACTGTTTGAGAACTGGCTGTCTAACTCTTGACAAATCACTTGACTTGTCAATATACTAGACAACTCTCTAAGATTCTGAGTAGTACAGAAGATGTTGACCTGCATTGGTAGAGGGAGTTAAACCAGTAGAATCACAAAGTCTAGTCACTATCCCTATTCAAAAGGAGCAGCATCATATGGTTCAATTTTATTGCCTGAAGAAATCTCACTTGTGGTCATGTAACATTTTAAAATTGTTCTTTTTCTTTTTCTTTTTCTTTGTTCATAAAGTGGTCAGTGAAGCAAAAGTAGACATCCGAACATCATGAGGCGGAGCAATAGAATAGACAAGAGGTAGGTGATTAGGATGGTTACCGAATTCTTAGAATTCAAAGGAATCACAGAATCCTATAGTTCCAAGGGATCTCAGTATGATAAAAAAGAAAAAAAAACACTCTTTGTAATACATTTCCAAAGTGGTCATCTAGTCTCTTCCTGAAGACCTCCAGTGGAAGGAACCCTGTACCTCTCATAAGGCAGCCAATTTCAATTGTGGATAGCTCAAACTGTTAGAAAACATTTTCTGACATTAAGCCTATATCAGCCTCTTTGCAACATGCATCACCACCACTTATTAAAAATCTGTTAATAATATAATAGCAGGCAGTGAAGATATAAAGACAAAGACTATTAAACAATCTCTCCCCACCAAGTACATTCTATGCCTTTCCATTGCTTGAGCTTAGTTCTGCCCTCCTGAGGCCAAGAAAAAGCAAGTGAACTCTTTCTTCCACATGACAGCCTCTCACATCCTTGAAGGCAGCCAGCATGTCTCTTACCTCCCATCTCTTCTGCAAGCTAAACATTTCTTCAAAGGTGCTCAACTGACAAACTAATGGATTTCAAGGGTATCTATAACTAGGTTATTGGTTAGTAGTGAATTAAATGACCCTTATTATTATTATTTTTTAATCTCTTCTCACTAGCTGACTTCTCTCTTCTGGGCATGCTCATTCTTTTCTAAATAGTGATGTCCCAAACTGAGCACAAAGCTCTAGATATAATCTGACCAAGGCAGAATACAATAGAACCATCACCTTTCTTTTTATAAGCATTACATTCCTCAATTCCACCTAAGATAGCATTTATTTGGGCTGCTTGTGACATATACTATTGTTTCATATTGAACCTGCCTACCCCTAAAACCTTCATATCTTTTCAGACTTATTGTGGTCTAGTAGCATCTCTAAGATCCCATACCTATGAAGCTAATAATTCTAAACCAAAATAGAGAACTTTTTAATTTACCCATATTACATTTCACTTTATTCAGGGTTACTCATAATTATAACCTAGTAAGATCATCCAATGAATTAGAATGATTCCTTCCATCTTTGCACTCTTCCATCAAAAAGTGGAATGGGTTGTTTTAGTAAGTAGAGAGTCTACCATTGTAGATTTAGAGATTTGGTAGAGGAGATTCTAGGTCAGGTATGGATTGGACTAGGTAACTTCTAAGACTTTAGGATTCTGTCATTTCAATTTCTCATGTTTTCAGCATCAGGAACAAAAACAGATCTGGGTGCAGAATAGAACAGGAGCAGAACGGGTTGGATTGCCTTTGAGGAGTTGTACAGGTCTTTTGACATCACCAAGTTTTCCAC
>NW_020954565.1:3723769-3726897 GCF_900497805.2 Vombatus ursinus | reverse complement strand
ACACACACACACACACACACACACACACACACACACACACACACACACACACAGACACACTACCACCACCATCACCACCACCACCACCACCACCACCACCAATATTTTTCTGGTGTTACCATGTATAGCTGCAAGTCATACAAGAATCTCTGAAGAGTTAGAGTAAAGGAACACTTAAGGGGCAAAGGAGAGGTACCCAGTGAATGGGCATGAGTGGGCTACAACACACTGAATAATAAGAAAATGCTCAGAAGTCATGTGAATGATGTCAGAGAAATGTTTGATGAAAAAAGGAGGGATTGGCATATTCAGTAAAAGCAAGGAGTAACTATGATATCAGGAAAACTTAAGGAAGGTCTCCTTACCCAACACAATGCATCGATCCCCTGTGGAGTATTATGGAGTATTTATGTGGAGTATCCATGGATAAAAAGCCCACGGATGGGAAGGCATTGGATGAGCTGTGATTGGTACCATTGGAAGCAATACCCCATTATAGAGATCACAGATTCACTGAGGTATGTATATATTTTAATACATTAAGGATTTATAATTTAATTGAAGGAAATACCCACATCAAATCCAGATTGCAACCCCCACTTTTTTGGACCATATTGGATGTTCTTAAAGACCTCTTGCAGTAGAAAAAAATTATAACCTAACCAGTTATGGGCCAACATCACTACACATCATTGTTTTGGCAAAGTGTAGCAAAAGTTCCCAATCCTGAAGACACTTTGAGGACAGTACCCTTTCTTTTCATTTTCCACCCCAGCAAACATAGTCCCAGTGGGGGAGAGTTGACCTATTCTTCAAAGAGTCCATCTATGTTCCTGGACTATAGCCAATGGATTTTCTACTGCCAACATCCTCCCCCTCACCCACTACTCTGAAGAGGAGCAAGAGGGCTATCACATAGTAAATGCTTAATAAGTATTTCTCTAATTGTAGTTAATATCTCTAGTTCTCCTTTAGTACCACATTTTCAAGTGTCTTGTAGCAAAGAAAAAATATGGTACCACTTTACCATCATATGTCTCTCACCAATTTTGGTCAGTAGCCCAGGACATCCATTGCCCCCTTCAATTCATTCATCTTCCCCTCACTTCCCTTTTAGGTTTAATGTGATAAATTTAGAAATTTACACATGCAAAAGGTTGAGAAGTACTGACCTTAGATAGGAATACTGGTATGCTTCAGCCTACATCTACACCTATGTGTCATTGTAGATACCTGGACCTACTTCTTAAAAGAACTTAGAACTAGAGCTGGGGATGAAAGCAGAAAGTTTGGTCCTGATATCTACTAGATGGCATTTAGCACAAGTGACTTGTGTTCTTTCTATTATCTTCTAAATACAATCCCATGGTCATCTATGAATCATCAGCTATTAATGAAAACAAGGTATAAATAACCAGAACATAATTATAGTTTAACTCAACACTACAAAATTAATAGCTATTCAACAACAATAAAATGGAAGATAAACTTACACTCCATCCTTGGACATGTACAAAGGGCAGTATAAAAGCTATTATTACGGATACCACTGTCAATGTCATCAGAGATCTGTGGACCTAAAAAAAAATACATCTAGCTTTAGAAGATTTAATTGACATTTCAGTTTCAACTAAAAGCAGGCAATTATGATGACTGGACATTGACAGTTTTATCTCTAGGGAAAAGAATACTGGGCAGCTAGGTGGCACAGTGGATAGAGCACCAGGCCTAGAGTCAGGAAGACCTGAGTTCAAATCTGACCTCAGCTACTGTGTGACTCTGGGCAAGTCACTTAAACCCTGTTTGTCTCAATTTCCTCATCTGTAAAATGAGCTGCAGATGGAAATGACAAACTACTCCAGTATCTTTGCCAATAAATTAGAATAGAATAGAATCTATAGAATCACATAGAATCACAAAGTCATTCGTGGCTGAACAAGAACAACAACAAAAAGAATCCTCCCATTTTTTAAACTGGAGAAACCTAGGTATCTAACAATAGTTGAAAGATACTCTCATAAAATTTTCCATCTTTTGATAATAATAACAATAACACAGATAAAGCAAACTTTTATCCGACATGAAGTTATCTGATTAATAAAACATTACATGAGTAAAGTTTTAAAATGCTACAATACAAATACATTCAATGCTAAAACATAATGTGCCTAAATTGGCACCTGATTCTTGTTGGTCCTCATTAAGGATGTTAATTTTCATTAGATAGTAAATTTGTAGAAGTGCTCATTAACAGATTTCCCATTAACAGAATACTTTGTAGATGTGTATATTTTATCTAACTAAACAGCATAGTGTTCAAACAGAAACCTGAATGTTCTCTATATTTTAAATTTCTCTCTTGTTCTTACTTTTCCTGAGAGCTATTCTTTTCATTGTAGCCTGCTACTATAGGGGGAAAACTCACTCTTAGCCTAAAAATAAGTCTTCTTTCTTACTTTAACCATTAGGTTAGGACAGGGATAGGGACCAGACCTGTGATTTCAGTCAATCAGCAATAATTTATATACTAGAATTACAAAGGAAGTTCAACAAGACAAAACAACACAAAATAAACAAAAAAACTTGGCTCTTGCCTTCAGGGAGCCCATATTCTTATTTCATTGGTATACGGAATTCCCAGGAGAGGAAACTCCCTCCACTAAGGAAGGCTAGCACTTTTTCTGCAAACTGTGGTCTTAGAGAGTAGCCTAGGGCACTATGACTTGTTCAGAGATATATCTAGGGGTTGGCTTATAGGCTCCCACTGGTGTGAGCATTCATACCTTGGAAACTGGCAAATGAAATAAATCAGGGCTTGCTTTATTATTTTGTTGATTGTCTAGACTTAAGAAAGTGATAGAGAAAATGTTAATAAAGCAGATTAAACTTAAAAGTGTGCTATGTATGCTTTTTTTTTTTTGAGAGCCATTTGTTAGACATTTGCTAGGAGATCCTTGACGCGTAGCCAGTTTGTGTGTCAGGAGGGACTTGAACCCAAACCTTCTTGGCTTCCGTTCTCTATCCACCATGCCATGTGGCCTCTCAATAGCTACCAGTTATTCAATTAACAATTTTTTTAGGCAATTGGGGTTAAGTAACTTGCCCAGGGTCACACAGCTAGTAAGTGT
>NW_020954565.1:3718916-3723759 GCF_900497805.2 Vombatus ursinus | reverse complement strand
TAACTCATTCCCTCTCACCTTCCCCTGTTTCCCCTCTACTGTAAGAGCCTTTTCTTTTCTGAACAGCAATTTTTTAAAGGGCTCATGCCCATAAAGAGAGTGTGAACTGATTCCAGCTTATACATAGTGATCCTAAAGGCATCTCCCTGACACTTAACTTTCCATTATTTGCTCTTTTCTTCACTGTAAAACAATATACAACTTCAACTTTCTATTCTGCTAGAGGCACTTAGGAGGTATGGTGGATAGAGCTGGACCTAGAATTAACAATCCGTATCTTGCCTTAGGTGGTTAGTACAACTTCTCTCTCCCCCAGTTTTCTTATCTGTAAAATGGTGATAATAATAACACCTATCTTCCAGGGTTATGTCAATGATCAAGTGAGATAACACACATGCCATGTGCACACGCACATGTGCACACAAACATGTGTACTTTCTCACATACATAATGCTTTGCAAACTTAAAATGTTATTTAAACTCAAAATGCTATTATTATTACTGACCAAATGTATGTTTGCTACTAAACAAATAAAGTTAGGGTTGGAAAAGAGCTCTTATCAAGGTAGACATTAAAATAGACACATCAACATCCTTTCACAGTGTTAAAAATCTTTCTATTCTGAGTATTTAATATAGATGTTAACAGAACATACTGCGTAGATTCTTTTCTGACTTTTTTTCTAAACTAAACTTTTGGTATCATTGGTTTAAGAAGATCTCTGCAAGGAAATTTCTTCTAAAAATACAAATCTGCAAGTATTCTGTAAATAATGGTCTTAGAGAATGCTTTTGGGGAGAATGGGGTGGTGGTGGTGGCGGTGATGGTGGTCATGATATGTATACATTGAGAGGTTAACTATCTAGCCCAGAGTCACACAGCCAGCATGTGTTAAAGCTGGAAGTCCAAGGTTGCTCTTCTCATCTGTTACCAGTTTTCTTTTAACAATCTCTTATTTATTCATTCCCCAATTGACAAATGGTCAAAGGATATGAACAGGCAGTTTTCAGATGAAGAAATTAAAGCTATCATATGAAAAAATGCCCTAAATCACTATTGATTAGAGAAATGCAAATCAAAACAATTTTGAGGTACCACATCACACCTATCAGGTTGGCTAACATGACAAAGCAGGAAAATGATAAATATTGGAGAAAATGTGGGAAAATTGGAACACTAATAAATACATTTTTGGTGGATTTGTGAACTGATCCAACCATTTTGGAGAGTAATTTGGAACTATGCCTAAAGGGCTATAAAAATGTGCACACCCTTTGACCCAGCAACAGCACTACTAGGTCTGTATCCCAAACAGATCGTAAAAATGGGAAAAGGACCCTGACGTACAAAAATATTTATAGCAGCTCTTCCTGTGGTGGCAAAGAATTGGAAATTGAGGGGACACTCATCAATTGGGGAATGGCTGAACAAGTTGTGGTATATGAATGTAATGGAATACTATTGTGCTATAAGAAATGACGAGCAGGCAGACTTCAGAAAAACCTGGAAAGACTTGTATGGACTGATGCCAAGTGAAATGAGCAAAACCAGGAGAACACTGTACACAGTAACAGCAATCTTCTGTGATGACTAACTTTGATAGACTTAGCTCTTCTCAGCAAATGCAAGCATCTAAGAATCTCCAAAAGTTTCATGATGGAAAATGTTATCTGCATCCAGAGAAAGAACTATGGAGTTTGAATGCAGATGGAAGCATACTATTTGCCCTTTTTTTCTTCTGTTTTGTTTTGTTTCTTTTTTCTGGTGGTTCCTCCTATTGGTTCTAATTCTTCTTTACAACATAACTAATGTGAAAATATGTTTAACAGGAATGTGTATGTAACGCCTATATCAGATTGCATGCCATTTTGGGGAGCGGGGAGAGGAGGGATGGGGAGAAAATTTAAAACTCAAAAGCTTATGGAAGTGAATGTTAAAAACTAAAAATAAATTTATGTAAAAAAATCTCCTATTTATGTCACACACCACATAGAAGGTTAATAAACATCAATGAAAGTAAACCACTGAACAAAATCCAAACTCAAAAAGCTAGAACCATTGCTCACCTAAATTCTAAGGACATCTCTCTCATTCCCTTTTCCCTTTACTCTCCTGGCCAAATAAATCAATTTTAAGATGCTCTTCAGCTTCTTCTTTAAGCTTTGACTTAACTCAATTAAACCAGTTAAGAAGGATTTAGTAACGAAAAGTTCAAGCAATTCTATTTCTTTATTCATCAGTTAGGGAGAGACCCATAAAAAATATACATACCATGAACTTTAATAAGAACTGGGGTAGATGAGGAGGAACCTCCTGCTTCTGTTGGTTCAGAAATGTTTACTTTCTGAGATGTTATTAAAGGAGGGTTAGGATGTTTCCGTATAGTTCCTGCATATATTAACATTGAGATGGTTAGTAGGATGAATAATGAATGCATGTATGAGTGTAAAGCTCTGACAATCAGAAAATGTTTGATCTATATTTTAAGAGAATATGACATTGAGAATGAGTTTCACCAAGACAGTTGCAGCATTGTGTTCAGGAATGTCTGCTACTCTAGAGCACTGATATTTCATTGATGTTAAGATGGTTTTAAGGCCTTATAAGGTTGGTATGTGTCATATTTTCTTGGATTTGGAGTCAGAGTTCTATTTAACTCTGTTTCTTAATGCAGAGAACTGTGGGGAATTACATTAATTACATGTACATGGTTTTATCTAAAGCCCTAGGTTTACTGTAGTTTGTATATGACATTAGAAGCATAGGTTTTCAGAGTGGGGAAGAAGCTTAAAGATCTTTTAGTTCTGGGGGTCCAAAAACATGGATGGGAAAAGAATTAGTCTTCATTTCAATATAATTAATTTCTTTTGTTGCATTCTTGTGTATTTTATTTTATGTATTTAATGATATTATTTTAAGAAGGGGTCACAGGCTTCACTAGACAAACAAAAAGATCCATTTAGGAATGTGCTGGGACAAGCTCTTCCCAGCTTTAATTGTTAAATTTCTTAGTATATTTACAGGTTGGAAATCAGCAAATACTAGAAATCAGACTATTTATTTCTTTTTAAAAAAATTTTTTAATTTTTTGGTGAGGCAATTGGGGTTAAGTGACTTGCCCAGAGTCACACAGCTAGTGAGTGTTACATGTCTGAGGCTGCATTTGAACTCAAGTCCTCCTGACTCCAGGGCTAGCGCTTTACCCACTGCACCACCTAGCTGCCCCCAGACTATTTATTTTTTCATGGAGCCCCTTGGATAGCTCTGAAGAATTGTTGGGTTCCATGGAACACAGTTTAGCAATCATTGCACCCATCTATTGATTCTTACAGCTTACAGCTTCTCAAAAAGATGGGAGAAGTGGGAAGATTGGAAAAAAACTATTTTCTCCCTTTTGTATTTCTCTCATTCATCAATAAAGTTTATACCCAGTGGGTCTAGAAAGCAGAAAATGACAGGGATGAGACTAATGCCACTAAAAAAAAGAAATATCTTTAATAATTCTAAAAAACCCCAAAGCCTTCAACCTCCTGGACTCTGAGATTTTTCCAAAACTCTGAAAAACAAAGTTTGTTTTGCTTTTTGGTAAAATCACTTAGGAAAACTTTCAATGTTAAAAACACATTAAAAACATAAAAGATAATCAAAGAAATAAACATAAAAATAATAAAATATGGGAAAGGAATAGAGGACAGAATACTTAAAAGGTCCATTGTAAGGTTTGCAAAGGATCTCTTCTCTTCCTATGCCTATAGTAAGAACTCCCCTTCTTAGCATTGCTGTTATAAGGGAAACTCGGTAGCATGTCACGTGGAATCTTATGTAAATTTGGATGAATGTCACTCACCATTCTGAGCTGGTCCCAAAGTCAGAAAAACATAATAGAGGCCATCAGGATCACTTTGTTCAATTGATATGGGATTGCTGGTGATGAAATTGCATTTGATGACACCGTTGTGGAAAGATGTCTCTATATTCCTCACTTCACCCTATAACAAGGCAGACAGAGGATTACTGTAATTGCCAGATGCTTTATTTCCATTAGAAAGCTCTGAAACACTGTATTAAAAATTTTTTAGAGTTTCACCTTTATTTTTACTTTTTCAAGTTTCACCTGTTATCTGTCCAGTGAAAATAGTATAAAGCACAATCATTTTTTTTTTTTGGCATTACAGGAATACCTCATTTTAAGCAAGGAAATCTTGATTGACAAAGCAATAATGCTTGTGTGTGTGTGTGTGTGTGTGTGTGTGTGTGTTTTAGTCTACAAAACACTGAGTTACCCTACATTATCTCGTTGGATCAAATAGGCAGAGCGGGTATTCATTTTATGGATGAGAAAAAGGAAGACCAAAGAGCATAAATGATTTGTCCATGGTGTTAGGGCTAAAAAGTCAGGGTGTCAAAGCCAGGGCTAGAATCTACTCCAGTTACTTTTGATTTGAATGATAAGAATGATTGCATGGTGTTTATTTGGAGATCAAATACAAATCACTATATAAAGTGCTTTGCAAAATTTAAAGCAACATATTAATGTTAAATATTAATAATATTTATATAGTACCTGAAATCTTATCTCATTTGATCCTTAGTGTTTTTTCCATTTGAAATAGGTTTCAAATAGCAAAAAGCCAGTTTACATGCAACTGCTCAAAAGCGTAGTTTTAAGGTGAGGTACGCCTTGTCTATAGCTACTTAACACCATTTAAGACCATCTCACGAGGTTGAGTTTTTATAGATATGCTTTCAATATCATAGGAAAAAATGCTTTATAAATCTTCCAACACTATCTATCTATCTATCTATCTATCTATCTATCTATCTATCTATCTATCTATCTAT
>NW_020954565.1:3685099-3718900 GCF_900497805.2 Vombatus ursinus | reverse complement strand
ACATATATATATAAGCGGGCTATCTTAATTATTTCTTTGTTGGACAGAATATCTTTGTTCTGCTGTATTTCATAAATATATACGGGTCTTCTAATTACAGCAAACCTGGATAACTACAAATTCGTCAGCACTATTTTTGTGGTCAGAGAACTAGGGTTCAAATTCCACCTCTGACCTTGAGCAAATCACTGAACTTCTCAAAGACTTACTTGGCTCATTTGGAAAATGAGAGGGGTTGGACTAAATGATCTTTGTAGATTCTTTTAGCTGTAAATCTATGATGACCATCATGAAAATCTTCATAGCTATGCATTAGTAATAACACCAAATTGTCATAAGAATAAAATGAGATAACATTTTAAGTACTATATAAACATTATTATTAATATTTAACATTTATATGTTGCTTTAAGTTTTGCAAAGTTCTTTATATAGTGATCTCTGTTTGATCTCCAAATAAATATCATGCAATCATTCTTATCATTCAAATCAAAGGTAATTTGATTGAGACAGATTTGGTAGACATTGATGACTAAAAGAAGATGTATCTATCATTTTAAATTTTCTTCTTTATACAAAGAATTACTGTTTCATTTTATTTTTTTATTCAAGGGAACACAGTAATGACTTTCACCAATATTTTTAACACAGGCACTGCAAAGCTCAATGATCTATCTGTAATCCTTAATCTAACAAGAAGTATAAGAAGAGTTAAGGAGTATAGAGTAACAACTTTACCAGGGGTTTAATAATTGGAGCTCTTCGGCCAGTTGTTGAGGCATATTGTACTATTACTTGTCCAGTCTCATTCAGCACGCAGATATAAACATCATCATTCCCCTAGAAAAGAGACATCAACACTCAAAGAAATTTTGTGATTAGCACAGAACATAAAACCTAAATACTAAAAACTAATGGCCAGTTGAATGAAAGACACTAGATATGGCTTAATGTATCCATAGAACTACCTATCAAATTTGTTTCTAAAAAGGAATCCCATGAGTGGTGAACTGATCCAACCATTTTGGACAGCAATTTGGAACTACGCTAAAAGGGCTATCAAATTGTGTATACCCTTTGATCTAGCAACACCACTACTAGGTCTGTATCCCAAAGAGATTTAAAAAAAGGGTGTGTGGGGGGAGAAGAACCTATTTGTACAGAAATATTTATAACAGCTCTTTTGGTGGTGGCTGAGAATTGGAAATTTGAGGGGATGCCCATCAATTGGGGAATGGCTGAACAAATTGTAGTATATTATTGTAATGGAATATTATTGTGCTACAAGAAATAACAAGCAAGATGATTTCAGAAAAAAAGATGGAAAGTCCTATATGAACTGATACAAAGTGAAGTGAGCAGAACCAGGAGAACATTGTACAAAGTAACAGAAATATTGTATGATGATCAGCTATGAATGACTTAGCTATTCTTAGCAATACAGTGATCCAAAGACAATCCCCAAAGGACCCATGATGAAAAATACTATCCACTTCCAGAGTGATTTCATCTGAATACTAACTGAAGCACACTAATTTATTTTTCCTTCCTTCTTTCCTTCCTTCCTCCCTTCCTTCCTCCCTCCTTTCCTTCCTTCCTCCCTTCTCTCCTTCCTTCCTTCTTTTGTTTTCTTGCACAAAATGACTAATATGAAAAAAAATAAAAAGGAATCCCATAAAACAAACAAACAAAAATCTGGTAATTTTATATCAAGAAAATACAGACCATTCCATGACCCAGATTCTCCTCTTAGAACCCTACTTTAGTTTATTTATCTGCTCTATTTTTATGAAGCTACTGATAGAATGATAGTTAGGGATAGGAACAGAGACTGGACTGCTATAAGAATATGAGTTCTTTGACTTTCTTTGAATTCTCCAGTGCTTAGCACAGTGCTTGGCACACAGTAAGTACTTGAGAAATGCTTGTTGACTGACTGAACTGTGATGTATGGAATTCCCAGGTGAGGAAACTCCTTCTACCAATGCAGGTTTGTACAGTCTCCAAAACTAATACACTTAGAGAGCTGCTTTAAAGTAGTGAGAGTTTAAGTGACTTGCCCAGGGTCATTCAGCCATTGTGTATCAAAGGCAGGACTTGAACATTGATCTTCCTGGCTTTAAGGCCAGTTCTTGATCCATTATGCAACATGCTTAGAAATTATATCTACTAAAACAGGGCTTTCATATTAATTGGTCATGATCAAATTATTGATCTTCAAGACACTACTACTACCCTACGCTACTTTCTTTAGTTTGACTTTTCAATGGGAAAAGGATCATAGGTATCTCTAACTTTGCCATTACCCTCCCCCTCCTCCAAATCATAGGGAAAATGAAAAGTATCTAATCCTTAGGAAAAAAGTTGAAGTCCCCAGCATCAAGTTCTTACATAAAGATCTCTCATTCTTTCCTTTTAAAAATAGAAATAATTTTTTTACATAGACTTTTAAAATTATTATTATTATTATTTTTTAGGCAATTGGGGTTAAGTGACTTGGCCAGGGTCACACAGCTAGTGTCAAGTGTTTGGTCTGAGGCTGGATTTGAACCCAGGTCCTCCTGACTTCAGGGTTGGTGCTCTATCCACTGCTCTACCTAGCTGCCCCATAAAATTATTTTTTAATCAGAAAAAAACTTTCCTTCTCTCCCTCCAACCTTCCCTCCCCTCCTTACCCCACTGAGAAAGAAAGAAAAGCAAAAACCATATTATAAGCATGCAGAGTTGAGAGAAACACATCTTTGCATTGGCTATATTAAAAAAGAACCTCTCTATCAGGTGTTCGGTAGCACGTTTCATCACGAGTACTCTGGAATCATGGTTTATAATTCTGCTAGTAAGAGTTCGCAAATCTTTCAAAATTGTTTGTCTTTACAATGTCGTTACTGTATAAATTATTTTCTTGGTTCTACTCTCTTCTCTCTGCATCAGTTCATACAAGTCTTTCCAGGTTTCTCTGAAACTAGCCCTTCCTAATTTCTTATAGCACAATAGTATTCTATCACATCCATGCACTACAACTTGTTCAGCCTTTCCCCAACTTATTGGCACTCCTTCAGTTTGCGATTCTTTGCCATCGAAAAAAGAATTCCATCCCTGGAGATTGTTTTGCTTAAGACTAAACCCTGCTTTAATCTTTACACCCTCTTATTCCCCACCTCCCTTCTTCTGTTTCCCTCCTGTTTCTTTGATGAGTAAAAAGTATTTTTGTAATCAACTCTGTGTGGGTGTACACATGTCTGTATATTCAACATTTCCCAAAAAGGGCAGCAAAAAACATGAACATTTGATTCTTAAGGTATAAAAAGAAAATAAACTATAAATAACCAAGATTGAACAAACCCTCTAAACCAATAGTTCTTAACATATTTTGTGTCATGGCCCTCTTTGGCAAAGGCTATGGACCTCTTCAGGGGCAGCTGCATGGCACAGTGGATAGAGTTCTAGACCTGGAGTCAGGAAGACTTATCTTCCTGAGTTTAAATCTGGCTTCAAACACTTACTAGCTGTGTGACCTTGGGTAAGTCACTTAACCCTGTTTGCTTCAGTTTCTTCATCTGTAAAATGGAGAAGGAAATGGCAAACCATTCCAGCATCTTTGCTAAGAAAATCCCAAATGGGGTCACAAAGATTTAGACATGACTGAAAAATGACTGAACAACATCAAAAATGGACCTCTTCTCAGAACAATTGTTTTTAATGGAAGAAAATAAAATATATAGGATTACAAAGGAAAACAAATATATTGAAATAAAATTGTATTTTTCCTATTCAAATTTATGGAATTTTAAAAATCTATCCAAGGACCCCTTTGAGGGTGGTGATCTGTAGGCCTCAGGTTAAGAGCCTCTGCTCAAAACCAATCAATAACTCCCTTTCCCAGGAGTACAGAATTGAAACAACTTTAGAAATAAAGTCCTTTCTATGCATAGTGGATACAGTTTCAGACCTGGAATCATGAAAACTTGGCTACAAATGCTAACAAGTCACGTAACTTCCCTGGGCTTCAGTTTCCTCATCTGTAAACTAGGGATGATACCAATCTACCTCACATAGTAGTTATGAGGCTTAAATGAAATTATTATGCACATAAAGGATTTTGTAAGTTTGAAAGTGCTGTATAAATGTTGGTTATTATCTTGCTTGATCCCACCTATGTTTCAAAGGACTGTCAAAGCACAGTATCTGCCATCCTGCTTGGTGTCAGATTCCTACCTTTTGTCTGAAAAGTGTCTTCCTTTCTAGGAAAGACATGTGACTTACCATTAATGTATCACTGGAAAACCCAATAGAAACATAACCGTCAGAAAGGCTGCTCATTTCAAATCTGAAACTTTGATGATCCATCAATTCAGAAGACATGAACAGACAATCTGTATCTGTAGGGTCACAGTTTTCCGGACTTCTGAAACAAAACTTGCTTTTACCACAGTCACTGGAATTCATTGATTGTAAAGTCTGTAAGCAAAATGAAAAAAAAAAATTCCAACAAAACTATTTAGTTTTCCAAATAAAATTAAATCTGAAAAAATTATAAAATACAGAGTAAATAAAACTGAAAAATGCTCCCCAAATAAACATACTTGGATCTCACTTTTGAATTTAGAAGTATACAGGTATACCTTGCTTAAAGTTGCCCTGAACAATGATGTTTCAAAATAACATTAATGCAATGTGATTGAATCCCAGAGTAGTCAAAAACTCCCACTATAACAATATTAAATTGACTATCCATTTGTTTTTTTAGAACCAATATATCTATAATGACATTTTACCTAATCCAGTTTTGGGCAAGTCAAACAAAGTCGGCTAGAATTTATTAAGCGCCTACTATATGTCAAGGAAAGGCAAAAAATAGTCCCTATTCTCGAATAATTCATAGTCTATTAATTAATGGTTAGGTGGGGGTTGAATGTCAATATAATACCTAAATGTATGTGTGTATAGATCTGGATCTAAGAAAAGTTAAACTTATTGATAAAGTGAATGCAATTTAGGTGTGCTTAAATACATTTCTATTTATTTTTTACTTTGCTCTTACTGTCTAGGAGGTTGTAGGCGCTGCTATTTTTTCTGGTGCAAGCTAGTGGTTTGGCTTAGTGACTGGATTTAGAGTCAGGAAGGCCTGGGTTTAATATTTTTATCTCAACTACAAACCCTGAGGGTCTTTCCCCCCCACCCCATTTGATTTTTTTTTTTAATTAAAAGGGCCATCCCTTGACTCACTTCCAAAGAAGCTGATTCACTGAGTGGGCATTACCTCACTCAAAGTGAGAACCTGGAAAGACCTTAGCTTAAAAGGGCGGGGGTTTTCCATTGCATCCTGGGCCATCTCCAGTCATCCAGATGGATATCAGTCCACTGGGCTCAGATGGCTCTGGAGGAGAAAATGAGGCTGGTGACCTTGCACAGCCCTCCTTCTCTCAAATCAAAGTCAATTGCAAGTCATGTCATCATCTTCCAGATGTCATGGTCCTCTTCGAGAATGAAGGACAAACACACTGCCTGGGGCAAGTCATTTAGCCTTTATATACCTTAGGCAACTGCTAGGAGTTTTCCACTAAGTTATTCATGCTTTTGTTTGAGGGAGTTCAATCTGCTGATCTGACAAGTAGTAACAGATGTTTTGATATTCCTATTTATTTGTATAATATTTGCCTAAATTCTATTTTAGGTCTCATCTTTCAAGCTCTAGACTATGAACTTCTTGAAGATAGGTTGGGTGACCTGTATTTCTTTTATTTTTCTAAAATTCAGTTTTATTTTATTTTTAGATTCACATTCTCTCCCTTCCTCCTCCCCAGTCCCATATAGAAAGCAAGAAAGCCTTTTGCTTTTCTTTTCTTTCTCCCATAACACTAGTTTAGAATTTGACATATAGTAAATACTCCATACATATTTGATGGAGTTTTTACTTAGGAAGATTTACTTATGAAAAGTTGTATGAAGATATTTTACATGAACGTAATTTAATGAATATCTAAAATCAATATTTTATTAATTGAAATGAAAAAGATACATATTTAAATTAATTATCCTTTTATCATGTTCTGTAAGCTATAAATTTTCTTAAAGAGGGCTGGGAAGACAATTGATAAGTAGGACAAACAGAGAATTTTGGATACATGTAATATGTAGAGGTAGCATAGCATGGGGCAGTTAGGGAGTGCCAGGCCTGCCTGAATTCAGGAAGACATCTTCCTGAGTTCAAATCTGTTTACTGACATTTACATGTGACCCTGAGCAAGTCACTTAACCCTATTTGTCTCAGTTTCCTAATGTATAAAATTAGCTGGAGAAGGAAATGTCAAACCATTCCAGTATCTTCGACCAAAAAAAACTCCAAATGGGGTCTCAAAGAGTCAAACACAACTGAAATGACTAAACAACAACAACAAACAAACAACAATAAACAACATAGTGTATTAAAGACCAGGCTCCAACTGAGCTGGGTTCAAGTCTTGACCATGAGACATGGAGGCTTTGTTAGCCTGACCAAGTCAATTAACTTTTCAATGCCTTAAGCAATTCTCTAAAACTTTAAGTTATTGAACAGCCGAAGGACTGCACTGGTAGAGAGAGTTTCTTCTGGAGCTGCTTCCTATACAGAAATCACAGGAGATACAGGCCCCCACAAAATATGATATGAGTAACCTCATGCTATTGTGTCAAATGTATCACCCTGGTTCTTTCAATTTGAAGAGTTAATTTAAGTTAGCTGGGACAGTTACATCAATACAGACTTCTAACCTAAGACAGGGCAGACTCACAGAATGAGACAACGAAAACAGTAGGATCACGGAAGGCAGAGAATTGCTTCAAAAGACTTTCCTTCTAAATCATTGTTCTAAAACCCCCAAAAAATAATCTTTAAAAAAAGGCCTTCTTCCTGAACTTGCTTTCAGAGCCATGAATAGATTTGGGAGGGGCAAGTGGAAAGAAGAAAAGATTCAGAACATTTGCCGTGGGAAATTAACTAACAAGGCTAGGTAGGACAGAGAGAAGTATACAAGATAACAGGGATACAAGAGAGAACAAGAAGGGAAAAGAAAAGGTCCAGACAAAGGGCTAGAAGATCAGAGAGATCAGCTTTAAACACTGGTGGGGAGAGCGCTTAGGAAAGGTTTCATTGAACAATCTGCAGAGCCCTGATAGAAGGCAGTCTTTGCAAAAAGAAAGATTGAGATAGGAGGGACCCAGAGATGAAAAGGGAAAGGACAAGAATGGTGGACAAAGGTCCAGTTTGATTGGAGCAGAAAACATGTGATGGAGAGTAAGGGATAAGCGTAGATAGTCATGTTGGAACTAGACTCTAGAAGGCTTTGGATGTATAAACATTAAGAATTTATGCTTCATTCAGTAGATAACAGCGGACCTTTGGAAGAAGGAATAGAGGGGTGACAGGACATGGCATATCAGGGAAATTACAAGGCAATCTTCTTTGATTCTCCTACATAAGTAATGGTATTATTTTGTGTTGTAGTTATTTGCCTCTCATATATAGTAGTACACTAAATTCCATGAAGGCAGGGATTCTGTCTTCTCTTAGTAGATCATTTGTTGAATTGAATTTTCAATAGCTGTTAATCTCTACTGTCAACAACATTTAGTTTGTTCTCCTTTTTCTTAGCTGTGTCTGATATGTGTTTGTGGACTATTTTATTCATAGTGTTTTTAGAATGATATTTCCTAACACTGATTTCCCAGAGATTAATTTCCAATAATAAAATAATGACTGAAATTATGCATTTTGGGTGTGGGTCAATCCTCTTCCCAGTGCATTTAACAAGCATTTATTAAGCCACCAAGCACCGTGCTAAGTGCTGGCAATACAAATACAAGCAAAAATAAGAGTCACCCTCAATGTGACCTCAGTTCTAATGGGGGGGGGCAGTAGAACACATAAAAGGCATCTGAGAGGGGTGGAAAGAGAAAGAAGTCTGGAGAGTCAGGAATAGAGCCCTGAGGAAAAATGAGAGGGTGAACTGGCTAGGCTGGCAACTTCCTTTAAATTGAGATTTCTGTGAGTAATTGACCAGAGAAAGGGGCTGCAGGGGCGGAGGGATTTCCCAAGGTGAGAAGGCTGTTAGGAAATGGTATTAGAATAGATTGTTAGATCTAAAAGATAATCTAGTCAAATCCCTTCTTTTACAGATGAGGAAATTGCATTTTAAAAAAGTTAAGTGACTTGATTATTTCCAATTTATCCTGTATGTAGCTTGTTTGAACATAGTTATTTGCATGTTATCACCATTAGATTGTGAACTTTTTGAGAGCAGGGAATATCTTTTGCCTTTCTATCTCCAGCACTTAGCACACTGCCAGGCACATAGCAGGCACTTTAAAAATGTTTATTGACTGACTGATTTGCCTCCAAGGTTATAAAGTTAGTCGCAGAATTCAGTTCAAATCAGTTCAATTCAATAAGCATTTATTAAGTATCTACTATTAAGTATCTACTTGGGCAATGCTAGGGATATCATGAAAAAACAAGCAATAGTTACGGTTCTCAAAGGACTTACATTCTATTGGAGGAAAATATGTATAGAGAAACTTAAACACAAAATACATAAAAACCTATTTTTGGAGGGAAGGAATTAGCAACTGGGGATATCAGGAAAGGCTCCTTGCACGACATAGGGTTTGGTTTGAGCTTTGAAGGAAGATAGGGATTCTCTGTAGCCGATGCAAGAAGTAGTACATTCTTGGTTAGAGGGACAACTTGAACAGAGGCACAGTGATGGGAGAAGAAATGTCTAAGCGGAATAGCAGCCAGGCCAGTTTGATGGACAGTGCATGGAAGGTAACAAGAAGCTGGAAAAGAAAGGTTAGAGGCAGGTTCTGAAGGGCTTTTAAGAAGTACAAAATTTTGTACTTTATTTTGGAGGCAAGGGGAAACCACTGAGCCACTATGAGGTGGAAACTAATTAGGAGGTTATCCCAATTATCTGGGTGAGATGCAATATGGTCCAGAACTAGGGTTGGGGCCATGAGAATAGAGAGAAGGGAATATGAGCTACATTATGGAAATAGAATAGATAAGATTTGACAACTGATTGGTCGTGAGGTGGGAGAGGGATAGTCTAATATGGTATCGAGGTTCTGAATATGGATTATTGGAAGTATGGTGGTACCCTCAACAGAAATAGAATTGGGCAGAAAACCTTGGGGTATTGGCTCCCAGTCTGCTAGGTCCCACTATGCCTAGGTGTCTCCTACCTACAGGTGGGCCACCAGGTTAACTGTCTAAATCTGAAGAGGTGTAGGTGCTCTGGATAAATGTGTGCTAAGAAAGGGAGAAAACCTTGATTCAACTTAATCTCTTCCTTCTTTTTCCTCAGAGTTCTAGATTGTATCTGAAGCTTTAAGATATGCATTTACCTTCATTGATCCTGTCAAGGTTTGGAGAGTTTGGCTTTTAATACTAACTCCAGATTCATCCAAATCTTGAAACACAGTTGCTCTGCCAAGGAAATAAGA
The DNA here is from genome assembly GCF_900497805.2 of Vombatus ursinus. Classification (NCBI taxonomy): domain Eukaryota; kingdom Metazoa; phylum Chordata; class Mammalia; order Diprotodontia; family Vombatidae; genus Vombatus; species Vombatus ursinus. The sequence continues at coordinate 3,709,420 of NW_020954565.1, read as the reverse complement.
GCCAGATTTCACGTGAGGTAAGAAATTTGTGTAAATTGTTTTGTGCCACAGTTAAACATGTCAAAAGCAAACTTTTCTTCCCATGCCAACCAAACACACACACACACACATACACACACACACATATAACAGTGAGAAAACTATTTACTGTCACATGGAATGTTGTTCTCTTCTTGAAATATATCAGCACACAATCATATTAAGAACAACTAATAAAAAACATGACTTTTTTTCAGGGAGATGGTTAAATCCATTATGGTTCTGCCTGGCCTTAAATTCATTGCCATCTCTCCTATGTAGAACTACATGTGACCTCCAAATTGGTTGAAACAAAAAACATATGTCATGGATCCATTGGAAAACACATTAAACAACTTCCTCAGTTTATGAAGTCTTTCTCCAATGACATCAAAATGTTATTTGGACTGGATAAATAGAAAATTCTTAAAGTGCTCTATGGAAAGATGTAGAATGAAGACTTCAAGTTTATATACAGGTCAAATGAAGCCAATGGACAATGAGTATGCTTATAAATACTTTGGTCTCCGTCAGGCAAGATGCTTAGCAAAAGGATATCAAGGAGAAGATTTGGCTTAACATGTCATGAGATACACTGGTATCTAGAAATCAAAGCCAAATAGGAAAAGGAATAGAATATCCTATTACAATACTTTGCTAGTAACATGTTGTTAACATTACTTTAAAGGTGTTTTTCCTATGGTTGATTGTCTCTCTGAAGTCACTCAAATCTGTTTCCTTCTTTCCATTTCTATTGTCTCCAGCCTCCAGGCTTTTGTCTCATCTTGTCTCCATGTCACAATAAAGAAAGCCAAATTGACAACAGACCCACTGAGTGCTAAAAACACACTGACCAATTCAAACTCTTTAGCTGTCTTGATTTCAGAATCCATGCAAACAACCACCTTTCTGATAGGCAACATTGTCTGGCACATAGTAAACACTTAATAAAACGTGTGTTGACTTGCTGACATGTTATAATACTGCTGAGTAGACCATGGCTAACTGTTACCTTAGTTACACTTCAAGAGACACTCTTGTCATCTCAATACTCCATTTTTATACACACTCCCTCTCTTAGGGTATGTTCCTTTTATAGATGACTAGTCATGCATTTTGTATTTATTTTAGGTTCAATTTCAGAAGGGTGTTTAAAGTGGGAAACAGAATTCTTTACCTATCCTAAAAATCTACCTTGCTTGCTCTCCCATTTATTGTAATGCTTTAGCCTTTACATGCTGACAATAGAGGTGGTATGATGGGTTGTGAATAGTTAACCAGGAGGACTTGAGTTTGAGTCCTATCTCTGACACACATTGGTTTTGTGATCTTGAGCAAGTCACTTAACTTCTCAGTGGCTCAGGCAACTCAGGGAGTATATTGCAGAGATGGTGTTTTCCTGAATTCATGGAGGGAGTTCTCAGCTGGTAATTCCCTATTGCCAGTGAAATCACAAGTCCACTCCCTATCCAGTAATGCACAAATATGTTTTCCTGTATTAAAAATAAGAAGTGGCTGAAGAACTCTATTATTTTGTGCAAGTTTGCGAAGTTGGTACAATTGATTTACTTAGATATACAAAGCCACTCTGTCTTTTACTTGAGTTTTCATAAGTGTTGTGTTTCAAGAGTCTGGCTCTCTGTCTTTCAGATATAGCTGTTTCTCTTTACTCTTTCTCATACCTGCAGTCACTGAGGTACCCCTTATCCCATCTGGGAAGTTTAATTGCACAATTCTCTTACTCAGTGTCACATGCCAGTATTGTAGACCCTGGTATAAGTGCCAGATGAGTCCTCCCCTCTGCCTGATCCTGACCTCACTAAAGAAAGCTTGCTTGCTTCTGGCCTCTAACATATCTTCCTTACTTCTGTACTTGTATAAACAAATTTTTATATTCACTAACACTTTGGGGTCCATTGCTTTGAAAAGAGTGGATTCCCTAGCTGCCTAACTATAAGAAATAAACTCAAAAAATCTGTCAGCTAATCAGAATGTAGTTTTCTTTTGTGTCATGTTATTTTTCCTTTCACCTTGTTTCCAACAAGAAACATTATATCAATTATTAGATCATCTTGTATTTTAGTGGTGGTGATAAGTATTTGCAAAAAGATCACCATAAAAATAATTGTTACCTATTCACCAATCTCTATTTCAGAGAATTAACAAATAGAGATTTTTTTGAATAAAATAATTACTATTACATATAATCTCATATCATACATACATTATATATTATAATATTATAAATTACTTTTATAATATAAAATTTTACACAGTGGTATGAACACTGCCCTACTTATGTCCTTTTCTGAAATTTCTTGTCTTTTTATATTTTTTAATGTTTAATTAACACTTTTCTTTCTTTTGCCTCTACCAAAAAAAAAAAACCCCTTCCACATATGACGTAAGTATGGTCACTCAAAACAGATTCACGCATTGGCTACATCTGAAAACATGTGTCTCATTCTTCACTGTTAGTTCACCACTTTTTTGCCAAGAGGTAGAAATCATGTCTCTTCATCAGTGTTGTAGAGTCATCAAGGTAGAGAGATTCTACAAAGGACTTGGTAAGACCCTACAAATTAAATTGATATATACTCTTTCTGTATTTCTGTTAATGGCATTACCAGCCTCTGTCCAGGCTCAAAACCTTGGAGTGACCCTTTACTTTTACTTTTTTCTCATTCCTCATATCCAAATGGTTGTCAAGTCTTGTTAACTCTATAATTTCTCATCTATACCCTTCTCTTTAATCCTATTGTAGTCCAAGACTAGAAAGTTACCTTTCTATTTCAATTATATTACAATAAGCACAATTAATTAACAAATAATTGCTTGCTTGGGATAGATTCATGGTTTCCTACAAAATTGGGAATAGTTGAGGATAGTGAGAATATGTTTCAGAAATAAGAAAGGAGAGAGGCCAAAGACTTATAGGTCTCTATGTCACGAGTATTTTCTTCAAAACAAGAATTTGAAGGAGCCAGATGGGGCAAACATCAAATATAACCAAACAAAAAAAGAAATTGATATTTTGATCAACAGAAAGTGACTCATTCCTGAATCATATGTATATAGTCATTTCTTGACTTATTTAGGGAAAAAGATCAAAATCAGTACAAATCTAGAAAAATAAAAATTACAAAAAGATGTGCCTTGCAAATAAAATGCCTTTAACCTGAATTAAACAAGTTATTGATTATTTAAAAAAGGAGATACAGACAGGAGGACAGAGATATCAATTGCTCCAAATGATTTCCTCCAAAAAAGCCTTCATTAGGAAACACTTGACTTACTGGCTAAGTGTAGAGATATGACAGCCAAGAACAAGATGAGTTTAGATAATAAACTCATTTATAAAGTCTTATGGAGAATGGTGGAAGATTTTGGGCAACATCACTTCATCAAACAGAAAGAAGTAAAGGAGGACAAAAATCAGTTTAAATAAAGCTTGGTGAAAGATACTAAACAAAGCCTTCTGAGGACATTTACAGAGGATAAATGAAAAGGAAGATGGAAAAGAATTGCAAAGGGTTTTTATAACAAACTTTTCACCATCAAGCAGAGTGGAACCACTATGCTTGAATGCAAGATGCTTATGAGAAAGTAGAAATGGCAGTAAAGAGAATGAAAAGCAGCTAGAGTAGACCAAGTATACATAGAAGAGATCCATGCTAGAGATTATTCCATTGAGAGATTGATTCATAGGGAAACACACCAAAGGTGCAGAAAAAGATCTGTTCTTACTAATACCAAAGAAAAGTGACTGAAAGAACGTCAAAAACAAGTTAACTGGAGTATATCTGTTTTCCCAATCTACAGAAATTTTTATAAGAATAATTTATACATATTTTGAGAATATTTTTGATGAAAGTATGAAATAGATGGACTTTAAAAAGTGTTTTCTACTGTAGATTTCATTTTTACAATCACATTATTTACTGAAAGATATAAAGAATAGAAGATAGGATTAGGCTAATTTTTTTCCTATAAGAATAATTTGATTTGGTACAACAAAATGCCACTTTAAAGGTTATATTCCAACAACATTCCTTTGAATACACACATCAAAATTATGCAAGATTCCTTGAAAGATACAAAGAACGTTGTTCAACAAGTTTATATATGTAGATACAGATGTTTTATATATTACAATGAGGTGAAACGCATGTGTCGTGTATCATCTTGAAAGGATTCAAACTCAGACTGTCTCCAAATCAAGCAAAAGCATTTATTTGGGGTCATGCATCCAGTGGTCCCTATTCCTTAAGGGAGATAGGCACCCCACTGGAGTGAAGCATGGAGTTTATATAAAGCAGAAAATACTAACAAATATCCTGGGTCTGGTCCAAACCATGATTGCCTGATTACTAAGGCAATTTGGAGCTGTGCATGTGGCTACCCATAACATATACAGAAAAGCCCACTTGGGGGGTATTAATTTATAGTAATGATATTATAAGCCCAGGTTCACCTTAAGGTGAGCCAAGATGGATAGTGCATAGGCTCTGCTCTAGGGAAAGTCCCCTCTGTGGTTTTGTGGCCAATATCCTATAGGGGTAATACATTCATTAGTTAAAATATATTTGTCTAGGGCAACAGGTGGTTTGTCATTGTTTAGCAACTGATGTTGAGACTCAGACTATTGCTAACATTGCTGCCCTCATTAACTCCTTCCCTCAAGCAATATGGAACCCCAAATCATTTGGGTGGACAAAGGGTGGAGATCTCTATGATATGTATTATTTAGATCTATCTATCTATCCATCTTAGAAAGACTGCAAATAGATAAATTGGGTTCAATTAAACCGAGAAGAGCACACTGGATTTTTTTCAAGAAGATTTTGAACTTTGAAACAAAGGCTCATCTTTTTGAAACCAATATTTTATTGGTGTTGTATGGCTACCAGTTGAACATTGAAACTTCCAATTAAAATTAAATTCAGAATTTATTAAAAATTATTATTACACAAAAAGCAGTGGAGAGGAATGTGGTTGGTGTGAACAGACTGTGATGCATTAGAAATAAGAACCTGCAAGGAATAAAGAGTAAAGGAAATATATGATTTAAAAAAAAAAAGAAAATGGGTTAGACATTTGGCAAAAGACAACTTATGGACAGCCATATGTCAAAGAAGAAGAGAGAAAGGCCCCTAACATACTGAATGGACCTCCCCTATGGTAAACTCAAGGGAGGACAAAGGCAAGGATTGTGTGGAAAACAATCTGCATTGTTGGAGGCAATGTTACAATTGGATATTTGAGCCTCCAAATTCTGAGGATCCACCTTATTTGAAGCTTGTAACCCCATGTGCTAATCGTAAAATGCATTCTATCTTATTTGGAGGAATTCTTTCCCCTAAGATTAGCAAGGATCCAAACATTGTCTCAAGTTACCAAGGCATTTACCAAAAAACTGTAAATCCCATGTACACTCTTTCAGAGTCTAGTAGCAGGACAAAAATCAAGATGACTGGCGACGGCCCAGGATGCAGTGGATGACCTTGGCATCTTTGGTATCTGACCAAGCTCTAAGTACTCCACAGAGCCTGCTTTAGTTGACTCCAGGGCCAATGGAACAAATCGTTCTCATCTACCTATTCTGCCAGAGAGTCTTCACATGTTTAAGGTAGACATTCTTCTAACTTAGTGATGGGTTCAATGCCTTCCTGTTACCCTCAACCTGGATTTAGCCTCTCTGCCAACACAGTTTTACCAGGGTGTGGCTGCCGTGCATGCTATAGCTTCTTAGAGCCATAGGTGAGAGTTGAGTGATAAACACAAAAGGCATGGATGAGCAGCCCTGAAAAGGGCTCAGCAAGCCCTCACAACAGAGGTGCTAGTCTTCACTGAACATCCCATAATTCTCCTGATACCCACAGTTTTGATCCCATCACTCTCTTGCTCAAAAATCTTCAGTTTGTTCCCATTGCTTATCCTTTATTCTCTCATTAGGGTTCTACACAATGTGGTCTTCCCAAAGCCTACTTACCTAACTTCCCAGACTTACCTTATTAAACTACTTTTGCTCACTTACTCTATGTCCCTGGCAAGCTAGCTAACTCACCATTATGCTGAATCCATTCTATCCTTTCCTGCTGCTGACCATTTGTTCATATCATTTCCTAACCTTAGAACTTATTTTGACTTCTGTTAAAATATTTTCTACTTTGCTCTAAATCACTATTGATTAGAGAAATGCAAATTAAAACAACTCTGGGATACACATAATATGATAGAAAAGGAAAATGGTAACTGTTGGAGGGCATATGGCAAAACTGAGACACTAATGCACAGTTGGTACAGTTGTGAACCGATCCAATCATTCTGGAAAGTAGTTTGGAGCTATGCATTCCCTTTGATCCAGCAATACCACTACTAGGTCTGTATTCTAAAGAAATAAAAAAGGGAAAAGAATCCATTTGTACAAAAATATTTATAGCAGCTCTTTTTTGTGGTTGCTAAGAATTAGAAATTGAAGGGATGCCCATCAATTGGGGAATGGCTGAACAAGTTGTGAAATATGATTGGAATGAAATATTATTGTGGTATAAGAAATGACAAGCAGGATGATTTCAGAAAAACTCAGACTTACGTGAACTGATGCAGAGTGAAGTGAGCAGCACCAGGAGAACATTGTATACAGTAACAGCAGTATTGTATGATGAACAACTGTGAATGACTTAGCTATTTTAACCAATGCAATGAACTAAGACAATCCCAAAGGACTCAAGATGAAAAATGCTATCCACCTCTAGAGAAAGAACTGATGTTTGAATATAGACCGAAGCATTCTCTCCCTCTCTCTCTCTCTCTTTCTCTCTTTCTCTTTCTGTCTTTTTGTCTCTCTCTCCTCTCTCCCTCTTTCTTTCTTTTCAAGTTTTCTTCTACAAAATGACTAATATGAAAATATGTTTTACATGATTGCACATGTATAACCTATATCAGATTACTTATTGTCTCAAGGAGGGGAAGGGGAAGGAGGATGGGATAGAATTTGGATGTTAAAAAATATTAAAATTATTTATACATATAATTGAGGGGAAATAAAATATTAGTTAAAAATAAAACAAGATGAAAAAACACCCCTAAGTAGTCTCTACCTATTAAGTACTATCTCTTTAATGAAATCTGCTGGATTCCTCTTCAGAATTCATCCTTCCCTCCTCAGATCTCTTAGAGCCACTTTTCTGTATCTTTCCTTAGTGCTTAACTAGAAAAGGGACCAGACCAAATCCTGACTATGAAATCCTTGAAAAAAATTTAATCATTTTCTCAGCCAAGGTTCATATAGGGAGACATATGTCTGGGGATGGGGTCTAGCAGGAGTGACTACATGGAGCCTTTGGAGCACAGGGAATGAACAAAGGAATGCCCCAAACTAAATCGGAGGGCAAGAAGAGGCTTCAGATCTAGGACAGAGGGACCTGACCTTTTGCAGTGAGTAGAAACAGGTGCCAACTAGAAGCTCTGTCATTCACTACCCTGTGCTGGATCCCAGATCCAGCGAAAACTGATGAAAGGATCTGCATCTGGTAGGGATATGGTGGCACACGGTCCAGGACAAGGAGCAATTGCAGGGCTTTTGTCATGTCCTAAGTAAACAACAAGTACAGAAGCAAACAGCAGCTCTGTAACTGATCCCAGGAGGAAGTTGAGTCTTAGATCTAGCTTCAAGCCCAATCTGTTGCCTGCAACCGAATAACCAGGGCAATAAACCCAGATTAAAGGGAGACCTGCCATTCTGTCATTCAACCTGCAGAGTTTTCCAGTTGGTAGACTGAGTCCAATAGTGGTCTACTGGAGCTCCAATCAGAGGCAAGTCCAAAGTTTTGTTGCTCAAACCCAAGCTAAAGTCAGAAACTTACAGAGCTCAGACCTGGAGGGTAACACTTAGAGTTCATCCTAGTTCAGGCTACTTTGGATACCCTGGAAGCTTGCATATCCTCAGCCTGATCTGTCTCTGAGAACCTGGAATAATACAAAACTTAATAGCCCAAGAAAGCGGGAGCAAAGTAGACATAATACAGGACAAGCACAACCCAGCCATTCTATCCAAAAGTGTAGAGAGTCTTGCCTTAATATAAAGTCCAAAGTCTTAGGACTTAGGTTGGAAGAATGAGCAAACAAAAAAAAATACCATGATAACAAGCTATTACTGTGTCAGGTTGTCTAGATCCTGGTTATAACTAACCCTGGGGAGTGGGGGTGGGGGAGTCATGCCACAATCCCCAGAGCTAGAGGATTCTATTGACTCTTCAAATATGCTAATCTCCTTTTAGCATTTGTCATCTACACTACTTAATTAAATGCCACCAGATATTGGTTTCTAATTGTTCCATGTGTGTATGTAATATTTCCTTAGGTTGAAAGTTCTTGAGGGGCAGAAACAGTTTCTTTGATTTTTTGAGGGGGTGCTTGCTTAGTACTCAAAAATGACAGCAAATTGTTCTTAAAGTGACTCATGTGAAGAAATCAAATTTACTTGTGCAGCTATATTAGAAACTTAACATACCTGAACTGAATATTTCCACTTTCAGGAGGTGCTATCCAAATTGTCTGGACTGACTGCTTATTGCTGCTGTCCCTGTGACTTACTGAAGAATTCTGTAATAAAATAAAGTCAGCATAGATCAAAGAAAAGCAATAGATATCTTCAAAAGATGTTTCCTATATTCACAGGATTAGATGAAGTTGCTGAACTTTAAGAATTTACTTCTGTCCATCAATCAATGGAACAAGGTACTAGAATCAAAAACTTTTTGTTCAAAGTCTGTTATTTTCTTTTCCAATGATTTATAGGGGCTTTGGGATCACTTGGTGATCAATTGAGAATGCTTAAAAATAACAAAATATTTCTGTACTGATTCAGGAGATCTCACTCTAATGGGGGTGGGGTGGGGAGACAACTTGTAAATAACTAGGTACCTTCAAGATATATAGAGTTGGATAAAGGCAGTCCCAAAGGGGAAGGCATTAGCAACTGAAGGACATGGGAAAAACTTCCTGCAAAATACAGGATTTGAGCTGAGTATTGAAGAATACCAGGAAAGCTAAGAGGGAGAGGTGAGGGGGTAGAGCATTCGAGGCACGGGAGCAGCCAGTGCAGAGGTAGGGTTAGTGTAATTGGAAAGTAAATGTAAGTAGATTAGTGTAATTGGAAAGTAGTAAGGTGTAATTAGAAAAGTTGGAAGGGGCCAGGTTATGAAGAATATTAATTGTCAAAACAGGGTTCTTTATATTTGATCCTGGAGGAAATAAGGAGCTACTGGATCTCACTGAGCAGGGGTTGACCTGGTTGGGTCATTATCACTTCATCAGTTGAGTGGTGGGTGGTTTGGAGTAGAAAGAGTCTAGAGGCAGAGGGATCAATTCCAAGGGCATTCTAATAGCCGAGGTGTGAGGTGATAAGGGCCCAAACTAGGGTAGATGCCGGGTTAGTGGTGGTGGAGAGAGGGGAAGGTATGAAAGATATGAAGGTACAAATGAAAAGACAAAATGGGAATGTGTGAGAAGTCACTCCAAGGTTGTGAACATATGTACAAAGGATAGTGGTATATTTACTGTTAGAAGAGAAATTTAGAAAGAGGGAGAGTTTTAGGGTAGGAAAGATAAGGAATTCCGTTTTTGATGTGTTGTGTTTGAAATACCTACAGAATATCTAATTAATGTCCAAGAGGCAGTTGGAGCCTCATTTCTTTCCCTGAGCAAGAGCCTGTGGTTAGATATGTAGATCTAGGAATCATTTGCACAGAGATAAGTGAACTTATGGGACTTGATGCAATCAGCTACTGACTTGCCCAGGGGCATATAGTTAATATCCATTAGAGCTGGGACTCTGAGTTAGGTGTTCCTAACTCAGAGACCTGGCTATTTATACACTGTACCACATCGTCTCTAATAGGTCTTAGCATATAGCAATCATTTAATTAGTTGTTGTCTAATGAAAAGCAAGCATTAGAAATTCTTTAAAGATTTGCTAACTTAAGTAAACCTCTAAAAATGTGAGGTTTTACAAAACAAAGCGATTTGAAAAAAAAAAGATTAAAATGTTCTCAAACATCCAATTCAGCCTCTGAATGAAAGAAATACTTTCAAATGTTTTAAACAAAATTATTGCTTCTTTTGTATATAACCACTAGAATAACCTAAGGAATGAAGGACTTTTATAGAAATAAATATTACATACCTCAATATTTTTACACATGAGGCCTTGTGTGTTTCTGTCTGTGATTTGAAAAGTACCAAAAGGAGCAGTTCCATCAGGGCCTTGGGCCTGGAGCAGGAATCTGTTGAATCCAGTGCTATTGGCAACTTGCAGTGTTACTGAAGAAACAGTGACATCACTAAATTGACATGTCTTTCCCCAAAATGTTACACGGTTCTATAAGAGGGAAATTCATCCATTTCCCAACTGGGATACTAGGCCTCATCTGCATTCTCACCAAGAAACATTCCTCTGTTTTGTTCCCTTCTCCCATTGGCCAGTTCCTGGGGCCTCCATTTTTATGAAAGTTTGGGCCCTTATCACATCTCACCTAGGTTAGTAGAATAGCTTTGGAATTGGTCTCTCTGCTTCCAGACTCTTTCTATTCCAATTCATCCACCACTTAGCCAACTTTTATTTTCCTCTGGCTATGCTTGTGACATTCTACACTTTTACACCATGCACCCTTCACTCTCCCATTTTTCAGAGCCCTTTTCTGTTGTATTACCCCCAGGAGATCTTTGAGAGGCAAAACTGTCTTTTGTTTCTATCTATCCCCAAGGTTTAGCACAGTGCCTGGCACATAGTAATTGCTTAATAAATGTTTGTTATCTTGCTCAGTCATAACTATATACATATATACATACATATACATACACATACATACATACATATACATATATGTAATATATGTATATGTATGTATGTATGTGTGTGTGTCTATATATGTATAAAATACAACTACAACTACAAATAACAGCCAATAGAGCTTGGAGATTCTTCTTACAGAGTTACATTTATGAAGAAAGACATTTTTCAAAATTAGAAATGCTTGTTACACTCATGGAAGAGCTAGAGAAACTCAAGACATAACTGCTTCAGTATTTTAGAGCAGTGCTATCAAACTCATATAGAAATAGGGTCCACTAAACTATACAGAAGGATCCCTGCAGGCCACATGTTGACTTAGATTTAAAATATAATATGATTATGTTTTATTGTATTTTTATTTACTTTGGTAAATATTTCCCAATTACATGTTAATCTGGTTTGGGGCCCCATGCAGCCACTGTGCTACATGTTTTACACATGTTTTAGAATATCTGCTGCTAAAGAAAAATAAATCAGTTAAATTATGAGGACCTAGCTTTGCTTTGTCTAGCATAATTTTGCTACAGCATAAAGGAAATGCTCCCTGTCTTTTAAAAAAGCGTATATTACATCTTTACATAACAAGTATATAATTAAGGGCCGCTAGGTGGCACGGTGGATGGAGTGCTGGGACAAGAGGCATGAAGATTCATTTTTGTGAGTTCAAATCTAGCCTCAGACACTTACTAGCTGTGTGACCTGGGCAAGTCACTTCATCCTGTTTGCCTCAGTTTCCTTACTGTAAAATTTCCTGGAGAAGGAAATGGCAAATCATTCCACTATCTCTGTCAAGAAAACCCCAAATGGGGTCATGGACATGACTGAACAGCAAAATAACAAGTGTAAACAGTAGTTATTTTAAAGTGTTTCATTGAAAGAAAAGATTCATAGACCCAGACCTACAGCTGAATGGAATCTTATAAATCATCTAGTCTTGTTACCTCGTTTTTTTTTTGGCGAGGCAATTGGGGTTAAGTGACTTGCCCAAAGTCACACAGCTAGTAAGTGTTATGTGTCTGAGGCTGGATTTGAATTCCAGGTCCTCCTGACTCCAGGGCTGGTGCTCTATTCACTGCACCACCTAGCTGCCCCAGTCACTTCGTTTTTTAGAATAGGAAGTTGAGGCTCAGGAGGCAAGTTACTTGCCCAACGTTATAGAGGTAGTTAAGAAGCAGAACTGGGATTTTAACTCAGATGCTTTGAGTCCAAACTCAGTGCTCTTTCTCTGCCATACCAGGTGCATTTCAGAAACAAACAAAAGCTCTTTGTTGTTTACCTGTGATTTCATCATGTGGATTAAAAGTCCTTTGTGAAACAGAGATGTTATAAGGTATCCAGGAGTGTGGGAGGACAAAAGATTCATCAAAAGAGTTCATAGAGTTGCAGTCCAGATTGTTAGTTCCATTTGGGTCACCCCAAACTGTCCAGAACAGCACTTCAATGACCAAATACACCAAGCAGGTCCACTTTGCCATCTGTCAAGGTATAAATTTTTATTAGTATACAATATTTATGGAGAGCTTTAAGGTTTGCAAGATTTTTTTCCCATATATTATCTCATATCCCAAATTGACTCTGCACAAGCAGCAGAGACCTAGGATGATGCAGTTGAAGATAGAGGAATGATATAGATCTGATTACGGTGCTGCACCATGAGTATAGTTAGCACCAAAGCAAGGATATTGTGTAAAACCAGTTACTAATGCAGTCATTCTGAAGTGACCCCATGTTTTAAGCTTAACTTTGGCTTTTGCAGTCAGAGTGCAAGGAAGGGTTTAAGAGATAGCAGAGTTGTAGTAGAGGGTTTCTCATGTGCTCTAATGATATCTCTACTACTTGCAAGTAGAACATATAGCAACATTTCCCTGAATACAAAGTTAATTATTCATGTATTCAAGGATCTTTGAAAATAAGGATCAAGTATCTTAGGGTGTAAGAACCTAATAGATTATCTAAGCTAAAAACCTCAAATCAAAGCAGCCTATTGAGGTATATTCCTGCTCTCTTCTCTCTCTCCTCCCTGCCCCCACTTCAATTGGAATACAAGTTCATCTTCTTGTTGAGCTGAAAGTTACCTACCTAGAGCTTCCAACCATTGTTTTTAGTTTTACCTTCTAACACAACATATACATTTCAAAACAGTTACCATGCTTACTCTGCCCTAATCCCAGGTTAAACATCCCTTGTTCTTTCGTTAATATGGTTTTGAGAGCCTTGACTATGTTGATTACATGACAGGAACCAGTTATGGAGGTAAAATTATATATACAACGATTCTGGAGTCAGAAGATCTAGGTTCAAAGTCCACTTCTGATAGTTTTTAAAAAGTAATTTTTTATTGATAGCTTTTTTTTAACATCCAGAATTATTAATCACCACAATTTCTTTCTGTCTCTCCCTCTTCCAGAGCCATCTTACATATATATATATGTGTGTGTGTACATATGTATATATATGTTTATGTGTGTATATGTATATACACACATATAAATATATTATACACACAAACACATATGAGTTTAAAAAGGGAAACAAAATCAGTGAAACTGGTCAATACATTGAAAAGGTCTGAATACATGTAATGTACCACACCCACGTAGTGGGAGTATCTTCTCATCTCTTCTTTGCGGCTAGCCTAATTCTTGGTAATTTTATCACATTCACTTTTAACTGTTTTGTGGTGGTTGTTCTTTGACTTTACATTGTTGTAATCATTGCCTACTTGTGAATATTACTACCTGTGACTTTGGGCAAGTCACTTAAGCTTGTTAGGCCTCAGTTTTCTCATCTGTAAAGTGTGATTAGATGGCTTTTCCCATTCTAGCTCTATGATCCTATGAATGTCTCTCCTAAAATGTGGTAGGTACAATATTCCACATGTGTTCTAACTCATGCAGAGTACGGTGGGGCCATCATCTTCCTTAATCTGGGTGTCCTTACTTGATAAAAAATCCCTTAATAGCCTAAGATTCCTTTACTGGATCTTTACATATTTATACCCAGGTGACCCTAGGCTCTTGAAGGCTATGTTAATGAAGCTCTGGAAAGTTCCCATCAAGCTAGAAAGGCATCTGTTACGTTATAATCAGGGCAACTAGGTGTCACAGTGGACAGAACATCCAACCTAGAGTCAGAAAGATCCAAGTTCAAATCTGTCCTCAGACACTCTGGGCAAGTCCCTTAATTTCTGTTTGCCTTAATCCATTGGAGAAGGAAATGGGAAACCACTCCAGTATCTGTCAGGAAAACCCTATGGTCACCATTGATGTGCTGGCCATTCATGACATCCATTGAGTCATGAAGAGGCAGACAAGACTAAACAGCCACAACTTGTACACCTTAATCCTGTCAATCCTGAGGCAGTTCTCACCATTGAGAGTTTATTGATCTTTTTTGGATCCTGATTCTAGCCAACATTTCAGTGATTTTTCCAAGATTCCTGTCATCCACAAAGGTTGCTTCGTAAAAATTGAAGTAGTGTTATTGTAGACTGGATAGAATGCTGGGCCTTTAGGTCAAGAAGACTTAGGTCCAAATAATTCCTCTGACACTTAGTTGTCTGACTGGTTACTTGTAACTGCTTTCCGCTTTGTGCTACAGCTAATTCCCTAGGTATGTCTATTTAATTATATAGGGATTATAATCTTCTTTGATGAAGGGAACACCCATAGATCCTTTGTGTACTAATCATTTAGATCTGTTTTTATCAATGAGATCATATATCAATTAAAATATCGAAGTAATTGTTTTTTTAGTCCAGATCTCCCAGTGTGGAAACTCCTTCATCAATGCAGATCAGTAATCTCTGTAACTCGTGGTGTTACAGACTTATCTGGGGGGCCTTAAAGGCCTTGTAGCTTGCCCTTGATTCCACAGCTAGCATGTGGCCGACTCCGGCACCTTCTCTCTATCTACTGCAATATTCTGCTAATCTGCCGAAATAATAACCGTTGCTAGATTAGATCCAGAAAAAAAAAACAACAACAAATATACAAGCAGAATATTTAGAAAAGGAAGAGGAAGATGAAGGCACAGAGTGTTTGCTGAGATTCAAACCCAGGTCTTTAGACTCTGTCCAGGGTTCCTCTGTTCTCTGGCTTATAGGTATATCTGTCTGTATCCTATGGCACTTTTCACATGAGCATATAAATGTGGAGAAACTCTGCTGAGTTGTCTGAAGATTATGTTAGCATACAAAGTGAACCTTAATTCCAGATTGGCAGGTTTCCTCCCCCTAAATTTTCTGATTTCCCCTCCTATGAGAGAAATTTTTTATATATAGTAGAAAACTCATATTCTATTTGTTACTAGATCTAGAGCTGAAAAGATCTCAGAGATCAACTAATCTAACCCCCTCATTTTATAGATGAGGAAACTGAGACCAAGAGAGGTCAAGTGACATGCCCTAAGTCACACAATAGAGCCACTATACCATATAGCTTCCTCCCAGATCTGGAGGGTGTCTTAGAAGCTGTCTAGTCTTCCAAATATTCTTTGGATACTACAGTGGAAAATCTTTTATAACATTGGTACAAGAGGTGTTAATTCAGCCTCATAATGTTTTCAGTTTGGGAGGGGGATAATTTGACACTCCCCTATATCCACATCAATGGAATGATGAAGCCTGTTGTAATGGGGTATGAAATGTGAAGAGTTTTGCATTATGGTGTATCCATATAATTTATCTAGATTGTTGCTTAATTTTTTTTAAAAGGCCTTTATTATGGAGTCATTTTTTTTTTAAAAAAAGTACAATTTTAGAGTTTTCAAAGGCATTTGCCACTTAATTAGGCATGTACTATAAATATTATCATCAGTAAACTGAAGCTCAAAGTAATTCTAGGACTTTCTAGTCTCTATTCACCAAGAGTATTACTCTTTCCAATTTAATTGACACATCTATAGATAAGGCATTGTCTTTGACAAAGATATTGAACCAAACAAGACCAAAGACAAAGCTCTGGGGGTTGCCCTTAGAAGAGTGCCTTTTAGGCTAACATCCATTCATTAGTTAATATGTTTTGTTAAGGTTTTTCAACCCACTGCAAAGCTACAAATAACAGCCTATATTTCTTTACTGTTTCAATAAGGATACCTGTTAGTCTTTCATGTGCCCTCCTGAAATAGAGATACTGTGTCTATTGTATTTCCTTGAATTATAACCAGTACAATAACATTATCCAAAAAAAACAAACAAACCAGAAATTGGGTTAGTTTATTATGCTGGTCCTAAGACCCTATATAATTCTAGGGATTATAAACTACCTACTTAACAATCCATTCTGGAATTTTGCTGAGGCAAAGTGATGCTATATTGTTGGAAACTATATTCTTTCCCCTTTAAAAAAAACCAAGGCATAGATGGAATGCTTGCCAGATTTGTAGATAATGCAAAGACACACACAGAGACAGAGAGAGAGAGAGAGAGAGAGAGAGAGAGAGAGAGAGAGAGAACACTAATCCACTGGATGACAGAGTCAGAATCCAAAAATTATGACTTACTATGGAAATATTTGGATCTAATAAGATGAAATCAAAGAGATATACATTTAAACAAAACTCTTTCCTTGTGTTAAAAATAACCTACACAAATACAAGATGGTGTGTTGTAGCTAGACAGCAGTTCATCTGAAAATGATCTGGGGGGTTTAAGTAACTTGAAAATGTAATATCACATAGTACAAAATAGGAAGGAAAATTTTAATGTGATCTCAGGCTATAATAAAAGCATGGTGTCAAGAAAGGGGTGAAGTATTATATATCTGACTATTAAATTCTGTATCCCACATTTTAGAGAAGACTAGAACTTCTTCAGAGCTGGGCATAAAGGATGTTGAAGGGTTTTTAGACACATCATACAAGTATCAGTTGAAGGAACCAGGGATATTTCATTTGGAGAGGAGAAGATTTTGAGGATGAGGTGGTGTTTGATAGCTGTCTTATGTATTTGAAGCATCATTACGTGCAAGAGGAACGAGACTTGTTCTGCTTGCCCACGGAAGGAATATTTCTCCTGTTTTAATTAACGATCATGGGTAGAAGAAAATCCATGTTCAAAAGATGGGTATGCATATCAAAGATCAACCTGGGGCCGTTAAAACTACACCCAGTTTTCCAAATGCTGTCCAGCTTGGTATTTTCTTCTTGTTCAAATCTGAGCTCAGCTAGAGTTCCTATTCAATATTTTAACAATAACAAGAGTGATAATAACAGATAACATTTATATAGCACTTACTATGCCCCAGGTATGGTATTAAGCCTTTTTAATTATTATCTCATTGACTCCTCACAACAACCCTAGGAGGTAGGTGCTATTATTATCCCAATTTTACAGATGAAGAAACTGAGGCAAACGGAGATTTAAGTGTCTTGCCCCAGGGTCACGTAGCGAGTAAATGTCTGAAGCTGGATTTGAACTAATTTTCCTGACTAATATTTCAAAGACTACTTTTGTTTCTATCATATGGGGGAAAAAAGGTACCTATATCTAAGAAGCAGCCTGGTAGTGACGAATCTTTCCAGACTTAGGCTAGTACTCAGATAGCAGATATAGTTTGCTGATGGAATAACAATAATAATAATAATAATAATAATAATAACTAACATTTATATAGTGATTGCTATGTTCTAGGCATTGTGCTAAGGGATTTACAACTATTTTCTCATTTGATCCTCACAACAATCCCGGGATGTAGGTGCTATTATTATTCCCATTTTACAGATGCAGAGGAAACATTTTGCAGACCAGGACTATATTTAGAAACTATCAGAATTGTCATTCTGCTGTTATAGTTTTTAATCCAATTCAACAAAAAATTCATTAAGCGACTGCACTATATGAGGCACTGTGCTAGACATTAGAAATGCCAAGACAAAAAAATAGTCTCTATCCTCAAGAAACTTATATCCAGGGTCATCATGATGAGGCCATGGGATAGGATTTACTTGGAAACATTTGCTACCCACAATCAGAAAATACAGAGACACTAAAGGATAGTGATTATTAATTTGTGGGTCATGGGGTGTTTGTAAGGGGTTTACAATTCTAGAGATAAGTGAGCATTCCTTCTCCAGACAGAATAATGCCACACACATATTAATATTTCTCTGTGTAGATGCTGATTACTAAAATACAAATTTAAAAGTAATCTGGATTTATAATTAACATCATTATTGTATCATAATCAATGGATGCTATGCTACCATGTGGGGATCTGAAAAAAAATATTTCTTTTACTTTAATAAAAGATGTTCTCATACTCAAAAATGTCAGGAAGCATTAGCATAATCTAAAAAATCACTCATTGCTTTCTGTTGTTTTCCTGCAGTTACCAAGAAAAGAAACAACTTCTTATTGGGTTTGCCTGTTTACTGCTGCTGACTTCTCACTGCTCTTTTTCAAAGTGGAAATTCTCATGAAAGTCACATAAATATTTGTGGTCTCATTCATGAATCCTTCCACACAAGGAGTTATGGAACATGGGAGAACTGGCTCAGTAATACAGATAGAATATGTTCTTCCTATGATAAGTAAATATAACCAAAATAAATCACTAGAATAAATCACACACACACACACACACACACACACACACACACACACAGAATTAAATGCAAATCAGTCGTCTGCTTAGAGAAGATCTAGAAGAGCCTAAGGAAAGCTTCTCTATGCTTAGGCTTAAAAGGGAAGGCAAGTTCTTGTATTACTGAAGCATTAAAATGAAGTGTTCTTGCTAGGTAGCTAGGTGGGATGGTGGAGTTGGAGCCAGGAAGTCCTGAGTTTGAATCCTTTGACACTCACTAACTGTATGACCCTGGACACATCACCTCACTGCTCTATGCCTCAGTTTCCTCATCAGCAAAATGAGGACAATAGCATCTACCTCCCATGATTGTTGTGAGGATCAGATGAGTTAATATATGTAAACTGTTTTGCAAACCTTAAAGTGCTATATAAATGCTGCTATTATTGAATGATGGGGAAGCTAGATGGCCCCGTGGTTAGAGTGCCAAGCATGGAAGACTAATCTTTTTGAGTTCAAATATAGCCTCAGATACTCACTAGCTGTGTGATCTTGGGAAAGTCACTTAACCCTGTTTACCTCAGTTTCCTCATCTGTAAAATGAGCTGGAAAAGAAAATGGCAAACTACTCCAATATCTTTGCTAAAAAAAACCCCGAATGGGGTCACGAAGAATTAGACATGACTGAACAACAATAAAAGCATTGAATGATAGTAGTAAATTCCTATGCAGTTCAAGAATCATTTATTGCATGCCCACTACATGCATTGTACAAGGTGCTATGGAGACCAAAAAACATTATGTTCTGTGCTTATGGTGCTGAAGTCTATCAGGAGATGATAAGATATGTACACAAAACAAGATAAAATGTGAAAGTCTATTAAGATGGTTTCAAAGTATTATACATTCCAAGGCATGTGGGAACATAGATGGGGGAAAAATCCAAGAAAGACAATGGAAATAAAGAATAAGAAATCCAGGATTAAGAGGTTGGTGGATGAATGGGCATGGAAAAGAAAATACTTATAGAAAAGGAAAGTCGCCTTCATTTACCCCTTGAATATTAGTTTTACATTAACTCAATTAAAGACTTAGAGAAAACATAAACTTGTGACAGTTGGAAATAACCATGAACAGTTCTTATGTTATCTCATTACTTGAAATCATGAAGGTGTACTTTGACATAGGAGGATCTAATGCTTCAGATTAAAAACTAATCACCACTTAAGAAACATATAACTAGGGAAGAAGGTTGACTGTTGGGTTAATATTAAAGTCATACCATTTGGGAGCATAGAAAGTATTTTTTAGCTTTTATTTAGAATTTTGTTTTTCCGTAGTTATATGTAAAAATTTTTAAAAAGTATTTTGTCAAATGAAACAAAAAATGAGCATATATTGATTGAGTAATGAATAGACAAGTGGTGGTATATGAAGATAATAAAATACCATGTCATAAGAAATTATGAATGAGAGGAATTCAGAGAAACATGGGAAGATTCATCTCAAGTGCAGTTCAAACCAAGAGAACTACACACATAATGACTATAATCATGTAAACGATAGCTATCTTAAACCTTTAGTGAACTCTAATAGTGGGCAGCTAGGTGATCCAGTGGATAGAGAAATCAGGAAATCCAACTTCAGTCACTAGTTGTGTGACTCTGGGTAAGTCACTTAACCCTGTTTGCTTGTTTCCTCATCTATAAAATGAGCTGGAGAAGGAAATAGCAAACCATTCCATTATCTTTGCCAAGAAAACCCCCAAATGGGGTCACAAAGAGTTGATCAAGACTGAAAAATGACTGAATAACAATGACTTGAAGTCATCAGTTTCAGCCACTTTCTTCTTCTCAGTAGAAAGATAGGTACTATAGGCATGACAAGTATTATACATGGCTAGACATGATAGCTGTGTTGGCTGGCTGTGCTCAGGTGTTTTCTTCGTGACAAGGCAGATTAATATGTAGGGGCTGCAGTATAAAAACAAATGGCAACAATAAAATATAAAAAACCCCAAAACTTTTGTGCCATGGATATCCTGGGGTGTTATATAATCTTGCCATTTTTACCTTTAGCTTTTTCTGGTAAAATGAACATTCTTCTAAGAGGCAGTCCAAAGTCACAGTGCTGTTAGTCCCGATTCCTTTCTGGAGGTCAGCAATTTGATTCTGAATTATAATTTACACTATAGCAACCCCTCTGCTTTCTGAGGAGTGAAACAGGCAAATGTAGGGTTAAGAATAGTTGCTTACACTTAACATAGTACTTATAGCACACCATTCAATACCACAAGCACTTATGAGACCATTTCTGCCCTTTAGGGACTTAGATCTTCCTGTTGGGAAATGGGGAGAAAGTATAGCACACACACAGGTAAGGAAATATGTAATATGGACAAAATAGATAAAAGAAATAAAGTTACTCTGTAGGGAGTACTAACTGGTGGAAAATTCTTTTGGAGGAAGTAGCCTTTGAGCTGAGCCTTGAAGGAAGCTGAGCCTTTCTTCATAAAAACCCTATAGGTTCAGTCATCTCATTATTGCTATTCCCAGTTTGCAAACAAAAAAAAAAACTTTGAGAAGATGAAAAGAGGATTAAGGATTAGGATTAAGAGCTAAAATGTCCAAGGAAATTGGAAATTGAAGAAACTGAGGTCTAGAGAGATTAGATAGTGTGTCCAAGATCATGTAGATAACAAATGGCAGGCAGAACTTAAAAGCTGGTCCCCTGGCTTCAAATTTAATCCTTTTCCTCCTGCTCCATGAGGCTTAAGGGACTAGTTCAATGTTTCTGTGTTATAGTCCATGTTGTAATCTTCTTACATGCCTTACATTAATTTCACTTCCAGAACCAAGGTTAATGACAAAATGAGTCCATCCCTTCTCCAGTTATTAGAAAATGCATTTTTACTAAATTTTTTTTTCATACAGGCCTGTGATTTTACCTGTATGAGATACTCTCAGTGTAGAGATTCCTTCCACCATTGCAGATCAACAACTCCTCCACAACTCATAGTCTCAGAGGGTCATTTAAGCCATCAAAAGGCTAAGTGATCTCTTCATGGTCATATAAAGGCATGTGTCATATATCAGAGGCGGGATCTACTGACCTATTTTAAATTCTCACCCTTCTTAATCTCTCTAGAGCATTTAACAATGTCTATCACCTTCTCCTGGATAGTTTGTCTTTTGCTTTTAGGTCGTGGCTTTCCTACTGTCTGACAACTCCCTCTCAGTTTTTTTTTTTCTGGTTCCTCATACATATCATGCCCTATATAACCAAGGATGTCTCTCAAGGCTTTGTCTTCTTCAGCATTTCACCTGGGGATATCATCAGATTCCTAGGGACTAATCATTACCTCTCTCTATATAATAGTCCCAGATCTATATATCCAGCCCTAGCTTTTCTTCTAAGTTCTAGGCTCATATCACCAACTGTCTTTTAGATATCTTGAACAGGATGTCCCATAGGCATCTCAAATTCAACTGGTCCAAAACAAAACTCATTATTTCCACTCCCTCACCTTACATTCCCTGGTCTTCTAACCTTCCTTATTACTATTGACAACATCACCAAGCTACCAGTCATCTAGGTTTACAAGGTAATTCCTAATGAAGAAACTCCTGCCAATGCAAATTTGCAACATATTCTTAGAGTTTCATGGCATTGAGAAGAGACTTGTCCAGGGTCATAGAAGCAGTATGCTTCATAGGAAGAAACTTGAATCCAAGCCTTCTTCATTGTGGGACTGAGGCTGCCTCATCCCTCTTACGCCATGCTACCTCTCCGATACAAGTTAAAGTTAATTACTGTATTTTAATTGCCTTAGTCATTTTAATAGAGGCATGACCCAGCAAAATCACTGTAGCAGCTGGGTTTTTTTTTTTCCCCTCTGTAACATCTTAAATAGATTTCATTAGTGCAACAAAAACAGAGTGCTTTAAAAACTGGGCATTAAATACATAAGCTAAGTCCTGTAACAGTAACTACCCTAATATATAATTTTACATACAAGATCAATTTATCACTTGAGGGAATACTGCCACTACAAAAGCATTGTGATAGTAATGAAAAATCTTTTAAAATATAAAGAGCTAGAATATGAAGACAAACAAAAAGGCATATACAATATTGTAGATAGTTTAAAAATTTGCTAGCATAAAAAAAGTAATCTTCTCTCTCATGGAAGCATAGCCCCATTGGTGTGAAAGCCTGAGATTTCTCCTTAACACCATAGGACAACTTTGGCTAGGAAATTAAGAATGCACTGTGAAAACTGCAGGCAGAAAGCAGGCTTAGACAACTCAGGTTGTTTTTTATTAAAAAAAAAAAACAACAACATCCTTTGGAAAATAAATTCCATAGAATTTTTGCTTTGAGCCTCATTTCTAAAAGTATTAGTCACTCTTCCATGCCTCTTCATAAATAATAAATACCAAGCACTTGTGAACCAGGTATTCTGCTCTACAAAAGAGGGTGGGAAAGACCTCTGATTTCTTTACTTACGGAAAAGTAGTTTTGAGTATTGACATACCTACTTAGACATCCACAGCTATCTGATCACTTGATCTGCCTTCCAAGGGAAGGAAAAACAACTGAACCCTCTGGCTGGGAAGTCATGTTGCAGATTATGCCTTCAAAATTGTAGTTACCCGCAACCAGAACTTCCCACGGCACAACCATAATTTCTAAACTCTGGAAAAATTGCTGTGGCCACTAAGTATCTCAGAGTTGTAACTAGGTGATAGGCATCACTTCTAGCTACTAGAGGTTTAAACACAAGGGGCATCAAGCCTTCAAGAGTCGCCGGAGGACAAGAAGAGTCTGGATGTGTGAAAGAGGCAGGCAGCAGTTCATAGAATAGAAACGTCTCCCGGAAGGAGTGCGATGTGGCATTGAGCGGATTTTGTCTTCCCGAAGTGTGCACAGCGGTTTCAAGCAGTCTGATAAAGGCCACAGACAGATCTCAAAATGGAAAATAAGTTTAAGTTAAAGCAACAAGGCATTGCTTCCTTCTTTCAACCGGGAGACGTTTCAGCTGCCGGCACAGTTTGGAATCAAAAGTGAAGAGCAGAGAGAAAGAAAACAGTAGTACCGGAGAGTGAGGATTGCCAGATGCGCCCTAGACATGCGTTAAGTACAGAGGTACTCAGGCATCCTCGGGATGCCCGAATCTTGGGCCTCGGAGGCCGCACCCGAAGTGGGGAAGAAAGAACTCCAGCCCCCTAGGAGACAAGTGAAGCAGAAGCCCCGGAGGAGGGAAGAGACAGAGATGCAGTTAGTTGTAGGGGCCGGTCTAGTTCCTTGCCCATTCTAGGGGAGACTTCTCGCGCCTACCTTGGGGTGGGGTGGGGTGGGGAGAATAGCCGCAGCTAGAGAAGAGGTAGACAGCGGCTGCAAGTGGGCTAGACAGCCAAGCTGTCCTGTGCCCGTAGTCCCGGGAAGTGAGCAGCTGATGAAGGAGAAGGGGAGGCAGGGGCTTAAGAAGCTTCCGCCGCTTAAGTGGGCGGGAGGGATGGGGTAGGGAGTGGCCAGGGCAGCTTCGGACCTGGAGATGGGATACGCGCAAATCATTTGAGGTCAGCGTTCACCTGAGTGACTCCCTAAACCAAAGCCTGCACTTGGAGCTTATTAGTGACTCATGAACGTGTGCCAAGAGAGGCCTGGCTATTGGACCTAGAGGCAAACTCGAGTTCCCTCCCTCTGTGTCCCGAGGTAGAGAGGGCACTTCTGAGGGCTGATGGGTGACGCTCGTAGTTGCAGCCAGCCGGGGAAGGGGAGGCGCTGAGATAGCGAATCCTTTACAACCCTCCCAGCCATGGGCAGTTCAGTGAAACTAACTACACTGTCCGAGAAGGTCAATAAGCGTGTTTCTCTCTCTCTCTCTCTCTCTCTCTCTCTCTCTCTCTCTCTCTCTCT
>NW_020954565.1:3667875-3685085 GCF_900497805.2 Vombatus ursinus | reverse complement strand
AAAAAACAAAAAAAGTTTTATTAGATGTGTGCACGTATGTGTTCTTTTTTTAACATTACACACACAGATTACTCTCACTTTGAGTGAGGTTTCCCATAAAATAAAGCAGTTAAGTAAAGCTAATAATACAGAGGCCTTATCTGAAAGTACATGCAACATTCCACATGTGCACCTCTTCCCTACCTCTGCTCTTCATCTTTTTTATTTGTGCCAAGGGCTTTCTACTAGGGTCCTTTTGTCCCAACATCATTTCCCTAAGTTTATATGCTGTGTATAATGCTTTGGAGCACATGATATAGCACTTTCTTAAGTGCCATAGAAATGTGTTTGTGTGTGTGTGTGTTTTAATGTTGTTGAGGTCCAGAGGCAGCCTATTGCAGTGGAAAGAACTCGATTTAGAGTGAGAAGACTTGGGTTGAATTCTGACCTTAAATTTTTCCTGTTATTTTCCTTAATGATATTTTGTCATTAAAATGGACATATTCATGTATCTAACTCTCTTAGATCACAAATTTGGTAGAGATCAAGTATCTAGTACTGTACTTCTTGGTATTTCACTCAACAGCTAGTACAGCATTATATAGATAATACTATGTAACAACATATATAATCCATATTTCATATAGATTACATAAAATATTTGCTGAGTTAAAGTCTTATTTCTTAATTGCTACATATGCAAATTATTGGTCTTTGTAACTTTTTTGCTACACCAATAATGAGGGTCAAGATTCTATCTGGTAAGGCAGTCCAGTCTACTCTGCCCCTCTGCAAATTACATCTTTAGTTTCAAGGATTGTAGTGTAGGACGAAGCAGAACAAGTCTACAGGCCTCCATGTATGCTATTCAAATCTTGAATGTACCTTTTTATTTATATATGGTCTGTCACCTTAGAAAGTAGCCTTCTTGAGTTGAGAAAGTTGACTTCTTGAGGAACTCTTTTTGCCTTTCTTTTTATAGTTACCACTTAACAAAGTGCCATGCACATAGATTAAGAAATACTTGTTGACAGGGACTATTTTTTTCCCCACATAATAGCCTTCAAACACTTGCCTTCTCTCTTCCAGTATAACCACCCCTGGTTCTTTTAACGAATCCTCAGATGATGTGACTTCCACTCCTGGTATGATGAAGTAAAAAGGGTCCTGGATTTGGCACCAGAGGGCATGCATTTGAATCCTGGCTCTGCCATTTACTACCAAGTGACCTTGGACCAGTCATTTAGTTTCTCTAGGCCTCAATTTTTTCATTTACTGTAAAAAAGAGGAGACCATGGTTCCTTTCAGCTTAAAATCTGTGATCCTGCAATCTCCTCAAAAGCCTGGTTATCCTCTTCTGGACAGTCTCTATCTCCTCATTGTCTTTCTTAAAATGTGGTCCCTATGCTAAACACAAAATTTCAGATGTGGTTCGGATAGGGAAGAATGCAGTGGGAATATTTCTTTCCTACTTCTTGACACTATGCTCCTCTTGGGGCATCGAGGTGGCACAATGGGTAGACTGCTGGCCATGGAGTCAAGAGGAACTAAGTTCAAATTCAACCTCAGACACTTACTAACTGTGTGACCCTGGGCAAGTCTCTTGACCCTGTTTGCCTTAGTTTCCTTATCCGTAAAAATGAGCCGGAGAAGGAAATGCAAACCACCCCAGTATTTTTGCCAAAGAAACCCCAAATTGGGTCATAAATGTTCAGGCACGACTGAACAAAACAAATGCTCTTCTTAATGCTCCCTAAGATCATGTTAGCTTTTTGAGGGGTGCCATATTGAATTGTTGACTCATACTGTACTTTCTGTCCATTGAAATCTCAAATCTTTTTCAAAGGAAAAGCCATATTGCTCCTGTCTCGTGCTGGTGAAATTGGTTTGTTGAGGTTGACTTAGATGAAAGCCTAAAGATGGAGTCAGTATCCTAGATGTTTGACATTGTATAGGCCAAAGAGCCTGGGTTCCTGATTATATTTGTCAGTTATCACATGAATATCTTCTAAGCCTAAGTACCTTTTATACCCTCCAAATGATCTCAATGAATGGACATATATAAGGCATTTTCTATAGGAATCAAGAATGGACTTGTTGTTTCATTGGTAAAGGAAACTCCCAGGTGAGGAAATTCTTACCAATGCCAGTTGGCGCTTTCTACTTCAATCTATACTCAGAATTCATCAGTTCTCTCTCTGGAGGTGGACAGCATTTTTCATCTTGAGTCCTTTGTTGCTTCCAACTCTGCCACACCTTTCAGATCCTCCCCCCACCCCTTCCTCCAACTTCTATTTTGTGCCAGTTTGGTTGAGAGGTGAGCAATGGCAGTCATAGTAAAGAGAATGTGCTAGGGTTCAAGTCCCAATATCTAGTGATGATAACAAAATAATTGAATTTCCTTGAGCCACAGACTATATACTCATAGCTCTCCTTTTCTCAGTCAAACTCAGTCAACAAGCATTTACTAAATGCTTACTTATGTACCAGGCATTGAACTCCTAGAAAAAGATGTCTATACTCACAGCCTTCTTCTCTCACTTAACTCTTTATAATCTGACTTTTGACCTCATTGCTTGAAAGAAAGTGCCATTTCCAAAGTTATCAGTGATCTCTCTTAATTTCCAATCTAATGGTCTTCCCACCCCCAACCCCCAGTCCTCATCCTTCTCAACCAATCTGCTGCATTTGATATTGAAGAACCTCTCTGCCTGGATACTCTCTTCTCTCTGGGCTTCATAGACATTAAAGTCTATAGGTTCTTCTACCTGTCTAACCACTCTTTGGTTTCCTTTGTTGGTTCATCATTCCAGATCATACCCTCTGGATATGAGTGTTTCCCAAGGTTCTGTCATGGACCCCTTATTTTCTCTTTTCACTATCTTGGTGACTTAATTGGTTCCCGTGGGTTGGTTTAATTATCATCATGATGCCAGAGACTCTCAGATCATTCAGTACCTGAACTTCAATACCACATTACCAGATGCCTATTGGACATTTCAAACTGGATATCCTGGAGACATCTCAAACTCAATCATATCCAAAACAGTACTCATTATCTTTTCCTCAACTCCTCTTCCAAACTTCCCTATTTCTGTCCAGGGCCCTTCATTCTTCCAGTCGCCCAGGTTTATAACCTTGGTGTTGTCCTCAACTCCTCACTCTCCTTCCCCACCTCCAATATCTAATCAGTTCCCTAATTTTAATACTACATTGCACATCTCTCAATCAGACCCCTTCTCTCCAGCCACCCATCTTCAGGTCCTCATTACTTTTTGCCTAAATGCCTGGAACAGCCTTCTAATTGATCTCTCTGCTTCAAGTCTCCTACTTTAGGAGATCTTACTATGTCACTTCCCTACTCTATAAATTCCAGTGATGCCTTCTGCCTCTAGGATAAAACATACACTCCTCAGTAGCATGTAGGATGCCTTAACCTATCCTTCCATACCCGCTGACCATCACTGCCTCCCCTGAACTCTGTGATCCAGTCAAAAAGGCCTTCTTCATTCCTCATACATGACACTCCATCTCTTGCCTCCATGCCTCTGCATTAGCTGTTCCCCAAATCTGGCATGCATTCTTTCCCCACCTCCATCTGATAGAATCCCCTCAGTCCAACAAGATGAAGCTCAAGAACCTTCTATAGTGAAGCATGGGTCCCCTCCCAACTACCATGTTTTTAACTACTTGGTATTTCTTCTCTTTATATTTCTTCTGTATTTATTTATATATGTCCTTGTTGTCTTTGCAAAACAATAAGAGATTCTAAGTGGCAATGGACAGGTGACTGAATTAATACAAAAGAATAATACACCTTATAAGAATAATAAAAATAATACCTTATAAGAACAATGCCAAGAAGGCTAAAGTCCAGAATGAGTCCATCTAAATGCCTCTAAGTGCCAAGTACACAAAAAAGTGCTTTTAAATTTACATTGAGGGCAAGAAGCAGAATAAGGAAGGGATAGGAGGGAAAGGCTTGAGATGGATGAGAAAATAGAAAGATGACAAAGAGAAAGCAGAACTATTCAAGTCCAATTTTTTTTGTGTGTCTTTTCTATCAAGAAGAATGATCCTTATGCGCCTTTTCTGATGTAGCATCTCAACTCACACTGGCAGATTGGGTCAGTTGGGGGGATGATTACTCCAGATTCAGGGACTATGAGGTATACTCTCCTAAAGTTATAGCTCAGAAAACTTTACTTCTAGGTGGGTGGGGGCTTTATTATTCAACCAGCTGACAAAGTTAGTACAAAGCAAAGGCATTTACTGAAATGGCATAACATGAACAAGTAACAAAGCATCCTCCTATGAACCTGGGGTGCACTTGCCCACAAATACATGTAGGATTTGCAGGGGGAGTGGGCACACACATAGAGTATATTAGTAGAGAGACACATGCATGGAGGAAACACAGGTTGAAGGAACTCACCCCTCTGGCACTGCTGGATGTTTTGTCTCTTCTCTTGGTGTCCTCATGCTTCTTCCTCTGGGTGCAGCATCTATTTAGGAACTCTCTACACCAGACTCACTAGGCCTGCTCCTTTCCCAGCTCAGCTGTCTGGGCCTGCTCTCTGATGGATGAGGTGTCTCCAAAGGTACCTGCTTTGACTGCAAGATTCCATTGCCAATGTGGGAGGTGGGGAAGGAGAAAAGAAGAATCCCCTCATCCTTTAATGCACTCTGGAAGGAAGGTAAGTTTGTCATGACTTCACAGCATTTCAGAACTGGCACTTCAAAAATCATCTGTTTCAAAGTGTACCTAAGTAGGTGTCTTCTCTACAAGAACCCTGACAAATGGTCACTCTCCTGTGGGGAAGGGAAGCCTATTGCCTTCAGAGAGAGCCTGTTTCACTTTTGGACAGTTCCAATTTTTAGGAAATGTTTTCTTACATGAAGCCTAAATCTTCGTCTCTGCAACTTTTACACATTGTTCCCAATTCTAGTCTCAAGTGCCAAGAACAAATCTAATTTCCTTTCTATGCAGCAATCCTACTAATACTTAAAGACGACTTCCATGCCTTTCTCCTAAGTCTTCCTTCTCTATGTATGCTTTGTATCCTCACTTCCTTTGCTGGATCTTATATAGCATGATCTCTAATACTCTCATTATCATCACTGCCTTCCTCTAAACATGTTCCAATTTGTCAGTCATTTCTAAAGTATGATGATTAATTAACAGAATTAAATACAGGACCTTAGCTGAGAGGCAGTGTTGAACAATAGATAGTTCAATAGAGGGTTCAAATAACCTTCTCTAACACATACTGGCTATGGCAGTAATCCTAGGCAAGACTCAAGACCCAAATAACTCTCCAAAATTATAAAATGCAAAAGTTATTTCTTTGATATGAGAAACTTCCCATTATAGGCCTCTGCCTACCTCCTAGATCACAGTCACTATTATCTTAGGCTACTGTCAAAGTTGAATTGCCTAAAAGGTCAATCATGAGTTCAGAAAAGATTATCCATGAGCTTAACTATATGTGCCCTGGTCAATTAATATGCCACAATCTTCAAAGTAGATACAGACTTTTGGTGATAGCAATGTGAATGAGTCGGGCACTAAGCATTCATCAAGTATCTGCTATGCACCAGGCACTGTCCTAGGTACTGGGGATACAAAAAGAGGCAAAAAACAATCCCTGCTCTCAAGGAGCTCTAAGTCTACAGGAGAGACAACAAGCAAACAAATATGTACAAACAAGATATGTATGAGATAAACAGGAAATAATTAATAGAAGAAAGACACTAGAATTGTTGTGGTTGTTTGTCCTTCATTCTCAAAGAGGACCAATGAGATCACAAGGGTGTGTCTTGACTTGTGAGTGAATTGGGTTTAAGTGAGGCAGTTTTGGAAAATTATCAGCCTCACTCTCTCCTCCAGAGTCATTAAAGTCCAGCGGCAAGACAAAAGTCAAAATGATTCAGTGGGTGACACTGGCCTTTCTAAATTAAGATATATTAGAAATAATCAACAAAAGGAAGGCACTAGAATTAAGAAGGAATGGGGGAAGCTTCCTTTAGAAGGTGGGATTTTATCTGGGACTTGAAGGAAACCACGGAAGCAAGGAAATGGAAATGAGAAAAAGAATTCCATGCATGGGGACAGCCAGTGAAAATATCTGGACCCAGGAGATGACAAACTCATCTCAATTCATATTGGGTTAGGAATGGTTGATAGAACCTGTTCTGTGAATGGATTTTGACAAAGAGAAAAAGACCTTGAAATAGAGAAATAAGAGATAAAAAAAAATTATCTTTCTAGAGGATTGGGAAAAGCTTCTTATAGAAAGTGGAATCTTAGCTAGGATTTGAAGAAAGTCAGGGAGGTCAGGAGGTAGAGATCAGAAGGGAGAGCATTCTAGGAATAGGAGGCAGCCAGAGAAAATGCCTGGAGCAGAGTGATGGAATGTCTTGTTCAAAGAGCAGCCAAGGGGTCCTGTGACATTGAATGGAAGAGTATCTGAGGAAGTGTTAGGTATAGGAAGATTAAAAAGATGGTGGTGGTGGTGTGGGGTGGTGGGGAGAGTAGATTATAGAAGGCTTTGAATGCAAAATGGAGACTTTTGTGTTTGATGATGATGATGGTGATAATAATAGTAATAGTTAGGATTTACATAGCACTTCAAGGTTTACAAAGCATTTTACAAATATTAGCTCTTTTTTTCATCTACTTAACTCTGGGAAATGGATACTAATATTATCACTCATTTTATAGATGAGGAAACTGAGGTAGACAGAGATCAAATTATTTGCCTAGGGTCACACAGTAAATGACTGAGGTGAACTCAAGTTTTCCTGACTTCAGGTCCAGTTCTTTATCCACTGCACCCCCTAGCAATCCAGACTCAAATTTGAATTGCTGTTGATTTGTCCAGTGATTCCCGATGGATATTCCTGTTTCTATTGGCATGCGAATTGCTATTGTAGGACTAAGAACTCTACAAACCTGGAAGATTCTATCAGTTACTGAGAAGTTGCTGAGAACAACTGCAGCAGCATTCACATTTCCTGATTTCTTTATCTGTCTGAGATCTGGTCACCAAAATAGCCTGTATTAAATCCCAAGGGGATATATATTAGTTGTGTGTTGGATTTTGCTTTTACCTTTCAGTGGCATAGAAGTTACATTTACCATTTAAAGAGCATTAATTATCCATTTAGAGAGATTTTGCTTCTGAAGGCTGGGAAATGAGCAAGAGAAACTGACTACCTTTCCAAACTTGGAATTACAAAAAAGAAGTGTAGGATATCCCTGATTTGACAGTTACCTCCAATGATCTAGATTGTAACTCACCCATGCTTTCCTGTCCTGTTTAACTCTTGTTCATGTTCTCCCAAAAGTTCACCAGAGAGGATCTACCCAAAGTGGTGGAGGCCTTACTTGCTTTCTCTCAACATTGCAAGAATACCAGTTGAGCACTTTGGCTATCTAACACTCTTGCCTTGCTCTTGCCATGAGACCAACCCACCTTCTCTTCCTATCATGCAGTTCTCTTTTATGACATCCTTTACTCTTGTTCTTCTTCAGAGTTGGTCATTGATTTCATGTTGCAGCCTGTTCATACCCACAATGCATGTCTCCATTGCCTTCTGTGTGATATTCCTCTTTAGTTATTTGGAGGCAAAGATAGTCTGTTTGCTGTACAAACAAGGGTAAAATGTTAGTATTTTATTATAGGCAATTGGAGTTAAGTAACTTGCCCAGGGTCACACAGTTACTAAGTGTCTAAGGCCAGATTTGAACTCAGGTTCTCCTGACTCCAGGGTTGGTGCTCTATCCACTGCACCACTTAGCCACCCCTAAATGTTAGTATTTTAAAGGTAGGTCTTTGCTTTATAGAAAACTTGGGGTCAGTAAAGAGCTTTGCAATTTTCCAAAAGCAATACATTTTTTTTTAATCCTGGGCTTAGCTCATGTCCATTTATACCATGGATCCCCATGGGGTGAATAGATTCTAAGAGGAAGTTATGAACTTGGATGAGAAAAAATTACATTTTTATTTATGCTATTCTCCAATTGAAATTTAGCATTTTCTTCAATAATGAAGAAGGGAACAAATATAATTCTGAGAGAGGGTCCCTTGGCTTCATTAGTCGGGCAACAGCATCTATGCCACAAAAAGGATAAGAAGTCCTAATGCATGTTATCTGTCTCAGGTATTCACACTGTTGGGCAGCTCTTTATGTTGTCCATCTATATGCATGTTGAAATCTTGGCAACAAACATTCTTCATCTGTTCGGATTTCCCTGCATGGATGGGATTTTTTTTTTTTAGGTTAAGAAACTTAAGTTATTTTTAGGCTGCTATAGGAAAATGTCAATAGCTTGTGTCACTAGTTCTTTCAGGATTTCTCCTTCTGCAGAACTCTTGAAAACTGGAATCTGTATTGGAATTGATTGAATGAAATAGGCTAGTGCCTGCTCAGAGCCCCAACTGCAAATAGTTAATCCTGAGATCACCTCACATGTCTGGTGTTTTCTCACTGACGAAAAGACTTTCACATCCTTGGAATCCCAGTGTCCTGTCACTACTTCAGCCTTTGGGCTGAATGTATTTTTTGGGAATGTATTGTGGCCGGCCCTTAGTGACATCCTCATTTAAAAAGGGCTGTGCACTCCCAGGATCTGAAGATGTTCCTAGGTCTACTTTTCTCCTGAGGCACTGAATGCATCTCTGGGAATTCTGCAGCTTCAAAGTGCATTTCACCATGAACTTTAAGCAAATTTTTAGTTAGACCCCACTGGTATGAGGGTTTGTGCTTATAACAGCATTCCCCATGACGAATGATTCATTGTTGAGTTTACTTTTTAAAGCATTTATGATGATGGCCAAATGGAAGCCTTGAACTAGTTTGTGTTTGTCAGTGTGTTCAAAAGACATAGGAATTAAATCAGCACAGATAAAAGGCAAAGAGCAAAGGGTGCAGTCTTTAAAATGCCTGTTTTAGAAAATTCTATGTATATTACTTTTTAAAATGTGCTGTTTCATGCACCAGGAGAAAATAATGCCACAAAAACCCAGAGAAAAGAGAGGATCAAGGATAAGGTGGCAAGGGCTACAGAAAGGTCAAGGATGAGAATTAAGAAAAATTATTAGATTTGGCAATTAAAAATTAATGGTAAATTTAGAGAGAGCAGTTTTAATTGAATGAAGAGGTTGGAAGCCAGAACATGGAGAGTTGAGAGTGAGAGGAAAGGAAGTGGAGGTACCTACTGTAGGTGGCTTTCTCAAGAAATTTAGAACCATAACAGATGATGCTAATTGGAAGGGATGGACAGACAAGTGAGTTTTTTGAGAATGGGGGAGACATGGGGATGTTTGTAGGCAGCAGAGAAGCAGGCAATTGACAGGGAGCCAGGCTCTTTTAGGTGTTGATAAATAAGTTTTAATTCAATATAAGGTAAATATTTTACAAAAACTACAATCACTTATAGTTCTCTAAGCTAGAATTTTGGGTTTTTAACTAAGGACAGTTTAAATAATCACATCACAGTAAATCTTAAAGGAATTAAGAAGTACTTCAAATTGGACATACTTTTTGAAGGCAAACTTGGCAATCAACCAACATGTACTTAAGTGCCTGCAATTAGAAGCAGCTAGTTGGCACCGAATGTAGGAGTGTTGGAGAGACCTGTTGAGCAAACCTGAATTCAAATTCTACCTCAGATAGTAGCTCTGTGACCCTGGGCAAGTCACATAACCAGCCTGCCTCAGTTTCCCTATCTGTAAAATGAGGCTAATATTACATGCCTCCTAGGGTTGTTGTGAGGATCAAATGAGCTAATATACACAGGGTACTTTGCAAACCTGATTAATCAAAATTGTTTTGCCTTTAAATTTATTTTTAGTTTTCAACATTCACTTCCACAAGATTTTGAATTCCATATTTTCTCCCCATCTCATTTCTCCCCCCCACCCCATACTTTGCAAACCTTAAAAGGCTACATAAATGCTAGCTGTTTTTACAATGTGTCAGGCACTGGGCATACAGATAATAAAGACAGTCAGTCCCTGACAACCAGGAGCTTATATTCTCTAGGGGATGCACGTTCACAGATAAAATAAAGAATACAAAACAAATACACTGACTGGGTGGGGATCTTAACTTCGAGGAAAAATAAGGAAAGGCCTCCTGAAGGAAGCGGCACTTCAAGTGAGCTTTGAAGGAAGGCATAAGAAAGAAAGGAGAGCATTCTGTGAAAGAGGACCAAGTCTAGACCAGTTTCGCTGGAAGCAGAGGAGTGATGTGGAATTAGTTTGGAAAGATAAAATTAAAGGCTGATTTTTTAAAAAAGAAAAACCATGGATTCTTCTAGTGGTCAAATTAAAAAAAAGAATAAATGCACTCCTTTGGACTCTAAGAGACACATCTATATAACCTGGTCTCCAGTATTTATTATTCTCTACTTGAATATAGGATATGGACTTAAAGATTCACAGTAAAGGTTCTGAAGCAGTTATGTAAGATGTTCTAGGTGTTAAAAGGTTTCTTTTTAGAAATTTAAAGTTTCTCTGAATCCTTAATTTGATGTAGATAACTGTAGTAGGTAGTAATTGTACAGATTTCTACTTCTTTGTTTAATTCTTGAATACCTGGCTAATAAACAATGACTCAGAATAAAGGTAGGCGATACAGAAAAAGTACAGTTAATTTGCTGATGAAGGTAGCCTTTTGGGGGTAGCTGTGGGCAGTGGTTAGAGTTCCAGAGTTAGAGTCAGATCCCACCTCTAACACTAGTCATTCTGGGCAAGTCACTGAAGCTCTCTGACTCTTTAATTTCCTCCTCTGTAAAACAAGGGGATTGGACCAGATGGAATCTCAGGTATCTTTCAGTTCTAGATCTACAACATGAAAACAACATGGTTCTTTAGGGAGGGTTTTATTTTTTCCACACACAGATAACTGAAAGGACAAAGTTTTTCAAAATACAGTAATTGGTGAAGACATACAGTATGCTTATTATAATCAATTTTATATTACAGCACACAGTTAATGAATTTTCTTTGTTTACTCAACTGTTTCTGATGTTATTAAAAAGATAAGCGCATATTAAAATGTTTGTAATATTGTAACATAGCAAAGTCCCTTATATTAATTTAAAGAGTAGCATCATTGGGGTTGGTAAAAGAACAAGGCACAGAATTATTACAACTTCTTAAAATAAGTGCAACACTTCATACAATTATTAGTGGGGAATGAGGTATTCTATATAAGTGAATTTTCTACAAAACCAAAGCTTACACTTTTAAAAGTGACAAAGTTTTCATTTTAACCACCTTAAATCAACATTTCTCCAAAATATATTAAACCCTTTTCTGCTTTCTTTAAGAGCGATTGTAACATTTCACCTTTTTCTCTTGGTATTGTCATGAACAACTATTATATTGTGCTATAATACAATGATGTTAATAGGAGCTATTGAGGTGTGTAGGGATAACATACACACTCTAACTACAAATAGCCCCACACTACTCTATTTTTTGAGTTGTGTCAACTTGTCACTTTCTTGACTCTTTCACTGTTAGTCTGTTTGGACAACTATCTTCTCCCTTTTTCTAATTTGCTGTTAACTAAACTGTAAGCTTAATGAAGGCAGGGACTACATCTGAGATGGCTTCAATAAATGTTTGCTTAGTTGCATTAAATTTTAATCTCTGCTAGGCTGAGAAGGCAGAAAACCAAGTTTTTTAGAATTATATGTACAATGGAACAAGTTCTCTGGGTGTTAGGTTGCTTAGGGGCTTTTCTATGAATGATATACGTGAGCCTTTGTGGTTACTGACTTTTTTTTTCCCCTTTACTTTTCAGTTCTCACTGTTATGGACAGTTGAGGTTCCCAAGGAAATAACCTTGCATAAGTGAAGTGTCACTGTACTAATATTTCATCAACCATAATATGATAATGGCTACTCCTTTATTAATAGGGACACCATTTTAATAAAGCTATGGTTCAGGACACACAAACATTGCAAATGACAATTATTTTATATATCATTTTGTAATTTGACTTTATAAAATTATTTCTGTGGTAAAGTCTGGTACAGAGTATTGCTGCAACATTTTTCCTGATGCTATTTCTCAAACTAACAATCCTCCCAGTCATTTAAAAGTACAGCTTCTATTTCTCCTTAAGTGTGACAATTAGATTTGGCATGCAAATGACAATTATTGGTTTCTGAGGCTAATGACACTGAAAGCATAATTCTAGCTAATTTAATTGTTATTCTTCACTTTTTACATTGAAAAATTTGCACATTATTTGTGGAAATAACTAACATTATCGATATTCTTTATTTATATGCCTAACAAAACAGATGTATTCTCTTTAACAATACTCTTTCATATTACTGTTTAGAATTATAAGTCAAACTAAGAAACATTTGCCATTTTAGTGTTTTCATGGCATGATTCAAAATTCATACTTAGGGGAAAAGAGTATAAAACTGGTAAGGTAAAACAATTTTCTTCCCTCCATACTTCCTACATAATTTTATGGATTAAAAAATTAAAATAAATTATGTGCAAAATGTGTTTACAAATGCGTTTATTCAAGACTGTAAACTTTTTTCATTTTAAAACTGTTCACAAGGCTAAAACTAGTCAATATAGAAACATATTTAATGGAAAAAAAAGTACCCAGTATAATTGACCAACAAAATCTTTTACATAATATGTCAACTGATACATTTCAAAAAATTAAGAATCTATTTTCTTCAAAGGCTTATACTCTGAAAATGTATTTATTCTTCTATAGGAGGCTTTTATAAAAAAAGTTTTAAAAGTTACAATTCTCCCCTCAAAATTAGGACCCTAAATTAAAACCATTAATTATTTCTACATCCTTAATTTAGATGCCAAGAAAAAATATCATGTATCTCTATAATAGAGACTATTTGAAAAACATCTTTTTGTTTGGTCACTACTTTTATATTTAACTGGAATTCAGTTGTTAATTAACACTAAAGAGTTATCCAATCAAGAGTCCTTTATTTTTCCCATTATTTGACTTCTCTCCCCCTTTTATTGGGCCATGCAATGTCACTTAAAGTGTAATATAAGGGAGTCTACCTTTCTGGAGATGAAGGAAAATTTTATAGATTACCTTAGGAATTAAGTTCAACAGGCTGCAAATTTTACCTTGGACATTGCACAGGACATTTTAAATGGGAAAAAGATTTTTATTAGAGCTGCATCAAATGCAAAATACTATTTTTTTCAATGAAAAAGCTCAATGTCTAGCACAGTGACTTCTGTCTAGAAGGTACTTAATAAATGTTTGAAATGGAATTATATTCTCTATTTATTGAAAATAAAATGTAGATGGAGATGGCATAATAAGCCCACAGCTTATGGAAGCCTCCATATTACTACATCAGAACATACCCCTATAAAAAGATGCCTTTTTAATTTCTTTTAAGTACTTTTGCCAATTTTTTTTAAGTTTAGCAAGTGCACAAATGAAAGAAAGAAGACCATGATTATTTTTCTAAAGATGTACTATTTCTTAAATTGAAGAATATTTTCTAAATTTAAAATAAAAATAAATACTTTATGGGTAATAATGATTTCCCCCTTCTAATATAAATCAACTCATCTACATTGACAAAATTAATGCTTTCATTAAACATTAGCACAGTACATTGCACATAATAGGTGCTTAATAAGTGTTGGTTAACTTGAACTGAATTCAAAGCTTTACCTAAATGGAAACTGCAATACTAGTGGGATTTATTTTTATTTTTAAATGAACTGAGAGTGTGCAAACTATGTGAGGTTACACAATTGAGCATATACTATATGGAACTATCAAAAGTCAACTATCTATAAGTCAAAAAGAATCTCAAGAATAGCAGCAATTGACCAAGCCTGTGTTTCACAGCTGAAAGAACAGTATTGTCCATTCTCATTTGTCAGCTCAGGAAGGCCCTTCCAAGGGGATCTGAAAGAAAGAAAACATACAAGTGAGCTTCCCCCCAAAGCTGATAGTCCCTCTAACTTCTCCATTCTGTTGTCAGTAAGCACACCTAGACTAGATTCTCAGAACTGTTAGTAAACCTCAGAGCTCTTTTTTGGACACCACTCATTTTATTATCAGTTACTAAGTACAATCTATGGCCTACTTTCATAATATATCTTTCATCTGTCCTATCACTTAGGCTCCCACTGCAAACGCCCTGGTTTAGGCCTCGATCACCTCTTCCTCTCCCTGGACGATTGCTAACAGCATTTTAAATGCTCTTTCTAATGTCAGTCCATTTTTTCTGTAGCTCATCTTTCATATGGTCATCCATCTTTTAATGCATTTTTCTAACCATGTTACTTCCCTACTTAAAGGCTTTCAGTGGCTCTCCATATCCTATTGATAAAATATACACATACAAACTCCAAATCTTGGTGTTCAAGCCCCTCTACAATCTTTTCCAGCCTTATTTCACTCTTCGTCATATAATATGTATTCTAGCTAGAGTACTTTGCTAACATTGTTGTCCATACTTAGGATTAATTCCCCTTCATCTCTGTCTGATGAGTCTTTTAGGGTTTAAATCAGGTGGCACCTTCCTCTTAAAACCTTCCTTGACAACTTTCTCATATTTGTGAATTGGAAGGTAACTCTCCATCTTCAAATTTCTCACAGAATTCTTCTTTGCACTTACTACACTCACCCTGTGTCATAGTTATTTGTGTATATGATGCTTCCCTATTGTAAGCTCCTTAAGGGTATGGTCTATGAAACATATACATATGTAGATCCACATCTCCATATAGATCTAATGTCTGTTCAACTGAATTGCTATGTCTCTGTATCCCAAGAGCCTAACTTTGTGCTTTGTACAAAGTAGGCACTTAATGTTTGCTTAATGAAACATTATGGAATACTAAAGAATCTTGTATTTTGACTAACAATTTTGACAGAATACTAGTTAGCAGCAAAACTGATTTTTCTCTCTTCTCTCTATTTGAGGAAAAAACAAAATAGACTGTAGTAATCTGTGGCAGAAGGAAACAATGTTTAGGCACAGTGGTACATGCCTATAATTCTTGATCTTGAGAGAGGCTGGTGAATTGCCTGAGCTCTAGAATCCTGAGCTGCAGTGAGCTAAGTCAATTAGGTGTTCACACTGAGTCTGGTACCAATATGGCGCTCTCCCTAGAGAGGAAGGGAGGACACCAGATATGGGAGACCCACTCTCAAAAAAATACATGTATATATGCATAAATAAAACAAATATTTCAGAAGTTTATGTGGAGGATATAAGGAATTTAATTGAACACACAGGAACTTAGTATATTCAGTTTGAAAATGAAGTACTCAAAATATCAATCAACCCTATGAAAATCATACTATTTAACAATAAGAGTTAAAACAAAATGAAAAACCCCTTTGTAGGTCTATGCTGTGTACCCATTCACAGTTTTCTTTAGAAAATTCCAGTATAAAAGAAGTACTTTTAGAAGTGGGGAATGCATTTCATTGGTATCTAAAATGTTTAATTAAACACTTGCAAAAGAGTTTAAATATATAACCTTACAACCTACCTCTCAAGATGAACATAATGACGAGAAAGAACATTTTTAACCAAAAACACTGTCTGTGAATAAGCTTCCTGGCCCATTAACTTAGAAAAATATAATTTTGCACGAAGAAAGTATCCAATTGGCCATAGCCATTCCTAAATATTAAAAAAAAGAGAGTTAATAACATTTAAGTGTAACTTGTGAGAAATAAAATTTCAATTTAGCTGAAAACTCAGAAAAGAGAAATAGTATTCTTACAGGTCCTTGGTGATAATTAAAACCTCTAGCAAGATTGTAGTTGTCATTGTCTAAAGAATTATCATATACTCCACAGTAAACCATGTCACTGCAAAAATGATAAAACATATTTAGGTTACAAAACAAAACATAACAAACCACATACAGCACATTAGAAAATATTTACCAACTGCCAGAGCTCGTCAAACTCTAAGTATTTAACTTAGTGATTTCTAAGCCAAAAAAGATGGTCTAATAAACCATATTCATTCATCTAGTCATTCATTCAATAAGCATTTAAGTACTTATGTGCCAGGCACACCTGAGAGACAGAGACAGCAATGAAAACCATTCCTGCTCTAAGAAGTTTACATTTAAATGGGGTGGGGGAAAAAGAAACATGTACACAGGGGAGAAAGAAACATGTACACAGCTAAGTAAATATAAAATATATATAATATAAATATAAATTAACTCGGGTAGGGCAAGCTGGGAGGGGAACATTTACAGTAAATGGGATTGTAGGTGCCTCTTGAACTGAAATCTTTAAAGAAGTTATGGATTCAACAAGGGAGAGGCGAGGAGAAGGAAAATTCCAGATCAAGGGACAGCCCATGAAAAAGCATGGAGATGCCTTTCTTCATAACTTTATGCAGTAAGTAGTGTAAGAATTATTACTGTCAATCAGTAAGCACTTATTAAGCACTTACTACAAGCCAGGAACTGTGCTAAGCAATAGGGATACAAAGAAAAGCAAAAGATTGTACCTGCTTTCAAGGAGCTCACAATCTTATTGGGGAGATAAAAAACTATGTACGTATAAGCTATAAATAGGAAATAACCAATAGAGGGAAGGTATTAGAATTAAGAGGAATTGAGAAAGGC
Organism: Vombatus ursinus; assembly: GCF_900497805.2. Lineage (NCBI taxonomy): Eukaryota > Metazoa > Chordata > Mammalia > Diprotodontia > Vombatidae > Vombatus > Vombatus ursinus. The sequence goes on along the minus strand of NW_020954565.1, from coordinate 3,668,456 downwards.
CTCCTGTAAAACATGGGACTTTATCTGGGACTTGAAGGAAGATAAAGAAACCAGGAGTTGGAGATGAAAGAGTATTCCAGGCATGGGGGACAACCCAGAGTACGTGTGGGATATAAGGTATAAGAAGACTGGAAAAGTAGGAGGGGGCTAGGTAATGAAAGGCTTTAAACAATAGAGATTCCAGGACTCCTAGGGTGGCACAGGTAACTTGGAATAGTACTTAATCTGAGGTCATTGATTCCAAGTCAAGCATTTTTCCCACTATGTTTATATGGCTTCTCAAATGAGAGGAATTATACTTTTTAGATGACATTCTTTTTTCTCCACAAACATGAAAAATTTAGCAAGTATTACCAAATTTGTCTTTCAACTTACTCAGGGTCCAAAGTTTTCATTCCCAGGGTACCAAGTAACTTTTTCTCTGCTATTTCCAAAGCTTTCCATGCCTTCTTTGGAGTAAAGAGCTCAGGAGCCTGATGCATATTTAAAAATGAGAATTATTAGTTCTTTCTTTTTTTTAATTAATTTATTTTGATTTATCAGTAATCACTTCCACATGCTTTTGAGTTTAAAATTTTTCT
>NW_020954565.1:3577594-3667865 GCF_900497805.2 Vombatus ursinus | reverse complement strand
GTATGCACATTTTTATAGCCCTTTGGCCATAGTTCCAAATTGCTCTCCAAAATGGGAGAATTATTAGTTCTTAAGATTACAGCTGAAATGCTTTAATCCTCATCTTGATCATTAAAAGTTTTCCAAAGTTAAGAATAATAGCAACAGAGTTTAAAAGTCCTTTACATGCAATCTCTCATTTAAGCCTTAAAAATAATCCCGGTAAGAGAGGCATTAAAAGGTATTATTTTCCCCAATTTATAAATGTGGAAATGGAATCTCAGAGGAACACAAATTTAGAGCTGGGGGGCCTTCTAAGGCCATGTAGCCCAAGCGTCTCATTTTATAGATGCGGAAAATGGGGCTATGGATGTTAACCTGTTAGAACACGTGCCCTGGGACAGGTTCTAAGTATCAGAAATGGGTTTTGAACCTGGTCTCCTGACTCCAGAGCCACTGTGATTTCTATTATCCCACAGGGTTATATAAAAGAGCTAGCAAGTCAAAAAGTATTTATTAAACACTTATAATGTGTCAAGGACATAATGTTAAGCACTAGGAAATACAAAGAACAGCAAAAACAAATGTCACAAGAGGGATATGAACCTAAGTTTTCTTAACTCCAATTCTAGTATGGCTTCCCAAAGTTGCATCCAAAATACAATTTACTTTCCACTGACTTGAGCTCTTAAAAATAATGCAAGGGTCAGAGATTGAAGCATGACAAACTAAAGTCTAGAGGTGTTATCTTAAGCTTTGGAAGTTAGGGAAACAGTGACAACTCCCACTGATGCTTTCATGGGCAGAAACTAATCCCAAAAGAGGGTAAAGGGGGCTATGCATTTCTTAGTTCTGTCATAGTGGTGAAGAAGCTCAGGTGATATTATTCTTTATTTGATTTAACCATCAAAATACTCTTTAAAGTTATTACAGCTTCTTCTAAGAAACAAACGGATACAACATCAGGAAGCTGCCAGATGGCACCATTCTCTTGATTCTGCTATTGAAGAAGAACCTAGGGCTTTTGTTCTAGTGGATGTTGTGAATTTGTTGGGGGATGACTAAGTCTGAGAGGGAAAAAAGAAATAATAGAGGAAGTCTCCATAGTTAGGTTTTTTTTAGCAAAACACTAACTTATCTATATAAAAACTGAAAAATGAAAATGAGTTACTTTCACTATGGTACCATTTAAAGAGTAAAGTGTTTAGTGTTTTGTTTTGTTTTTTGAGAAAATAACAAAAATTAAAATATATTGACTGGGGCACACAAAAGAGAAAGTACTTTCTTCATATGAATGTCCTCAGCACCTACTATCTACATTATAGGGACTGAGAAAGGACTTCAAACAATTTCTGTTAGTAAGTTTTAGGCTGCCTATGCTGTGTATCTGCTTTCTTTATTTTAATCTTATTCTATTAATAGTTACAAGTTAAAAAAAATAGTTACAAGTTGAAAGACTTTATGTAAAAGATATATCAAATTAACAGTACAACTTTTTTAGTTCTTAAGAATATTTAAAAACAAAATAAATGAATCATTTGGCTAAGGAACTAAAAGCAAATCTTTTATACATGTAAACTTGAACATACTATTTTAGGAAGTTTTTTTTTAAAATGTGGGTTTTCAAATTATTTAGTAAATCTGAAAACACTTACTACAACCATTGCTATAGTGAAATTTGGCCTGAGTTGGTAGTCACACCAAGGACTTGAAGCTCCATAACTGTCTTTGTATATTCCACGTTTGTGAACTAAATCAGGATGCTTTTCATTAGGATCTGATGGGTCTTCTGAAACATGGAACAGCTTTTCGAAGTGGTCTTGTATTTTCCTGTTCCACTCCTCATATGAGATTTTTACATCTTTTCCTGCAACATGGTAAAACATACTGTAGAACATTCAAAACATCCCATATGCAAACTGATATACAAGTAAAATCTAATGAATAAGGCTTGGGCCCTGAATAAGAAAACTGTATATTTCATCACTAGCTTATTAATTGGCTCACAGGCACAGGGAAAAACTTATTTGACAATATTGACCTTTTACGAAATGGTAATAGGATGTTTTACATCTCTCAATTCAAAGGCGCTGTATAATTACAAAAGGTATTAATAATGATCAATTATGTTACTACCCTAATAGTAGGAAAATGATAAGCCCACATTCATACAGTCTTTTTTTCTACATCCAAAAAAAGTCTAAATTTGCACTCTAAATTCATTACCTCTTTATGTGGAGGTTGGTAGAACATTTCATCGTGAGTCCTCTGAAATCATGTTTGGTTATTACATCAGAGTTCTTAAGTCTTTCAAAGGTCTTTACAATATTGTTATGAATTCCATAGATTGTTCCCCTAGGTTCTGTTCATTTCACTTTGCATCAGTTCATACAAATCTTCCCTGGTTTCTTTGAAATAATCCCCTTCATCTTTTCCTGTTACCCACTAGTATCCCAACACATTAATATGCCATAGCTTATTTGGCCATTCCTCAATTGATGGGTATCCCCTCAGTTTCCAATCCTTTGCCACCACAAAAAGAAAATAATTTTGTACATATGGGTCTTTTTCCTCTTTTTTTGACCTAGTAGTGGTATCAATGGGTCAAAGGGTATGCACAGTTTAATAGCTTTTTGGGCAGTTCCAAATTGCTTTCCAGAACAGCTTAACAAACAGTACATTAACATACCTATTTTCCCATAGTACCTCCAACATCTGTCACTTTCCTTTTTCTGTTAGCTTTAACAATCTGATGAGTGTAAGGAGGGCCTTTAGAGTTGTTTTAATTTTGTTTCTACTAGATTTGGAGCATTTTTTCATATGACTACTGATAGCCTGGACTTTTTCCCTATGAAAAGAGTATATTCATATCCTTTGACAATTTATCACTGGGGAGTGGCTCTTATTTGACTCAGTTCCATATATGTGAGTGCATGTGTGAGTATATACATACATACACATATATGTATATATACATATATAATCTTAGAAATGAGACTTTTATTAGAAAAACTTGCTTTGTGCAAAGAGTTATATAATTCTCTTATAATTTTAGCTGCATTAGTTTTAAAATTAAGCAGATGTTAAGTAATCAAAACTGTTCATTTTATTTTCTGTGATCCTCTTACCCTTTCTTTGGTCATAAACTCTTCCTCAATCCACAGATCTGACAGGTAACTTCTTCCTTGTTCCTCTAATTTATGATGTCACTTTTTAAGTCAAAGTCATATTCCCATTTGGAGCTTATCTTGGTATATACAGCATGAGATGCTGTTCTATACTAGTTTCTACTAAATTGCTTTTCAGTTTTCTCAGAAGTCATTGTCGAATAAAGAGTTCTTATCTCAATAGCTGAAATCTTTGGGTTTATCAAACACAATGATGATTTATGTGGGCTTATTTTATATCCTATAATTATGATTAAGTTGTAAATTGTTTTAATTTTTTTTAGCTGATTCTTTAAAGTGGCATCTCTAGATATGCCACTGTTATCATCTGCAAAGAGTGAGAATTATTTCTTCTTTGCCTATGCTTTTTCCTAATCATTATTGCTAGTATTATTCTAGCATTATATTGAACAGTAATAGTGATAATGGACACCCTTGCTTTACCCCGATATTATCAGAAAGGCTTATTGTTTATCCCTATTATATATGGCTCTTTATTTTAGATAGATACTTACCATATTAAGGAAAGAGTCATTTATTCTTGTGCTTCCTAGTGCTTTTTTTTTTAAGCAGGAATAGGTATCATATCTTGTAAAAAATCTTTTTTTGCATCTATTAATATAATGATTTCTGTTGTTATTAATATTATATTTCTAGTTTTCCTAATATTAAACAACTCTGTATTCCTAGTATAAATTCAATCGAGCCTAGTGTATAATCTTGGTGATATGTTACTTACTAATATTAATAACAATGTTATTACAAGTAATTATACTTGATGATACTATATCTCCTTGTTAATATTTAAATTTTTACATAAAAATTCATTAGGGATATTGGTTTATTATAGTTTTCTTTTTTCTATTTTGACTCTCTGAGGTATGAAGATGATTTCTATCATAGGAGAAATTTGATGAGATGCCATCTTTTCCCATTTTTTATATTTTCCTATTTGTGCAATATTTGAATTAATTGTTTTTCAAATGTCTGAAAGGCTTCACATGTAAATCCATCTAGTCTTGGTTTACTTTTTTCCTTGGAGAGTCCTGTTTGTTCAGTTTCTTTTTCTGAGATTAAGTCTTATTCTATTAATCTGGGTATTTTAAAATACTGTACATATTCATCTCTTTCATTAAGACAGGCAGTTTTACGGCATATAATTGGGCAAAACAGTATTCTTTATTTCTTAATTTGTTGTGAATTCATCTTTTTCATTTTTGGTTTTCCTCTTTTTAACCAAAGTAGCTAATGGTTTTTCTCTTTTATTAATTTTTTCTAAAAAAACCCTCCTAGTTTTAGTGATTAATTCAATTTTTTTCTTTTAATTTCATTAATCTTTTCTTTGATTTTCAGGATTTGTAGTTTGGTGTTTAATTAGTTTTTAATTTGTTGGTTAGGTTGCATGTCCAATTCATTGGTTTATTCTTTATTTTAATGATGAAAACGTTTAGAGATACAAAGACTGCTTTGGCTACATTCCAAAAATTTTGGTACGTTGTTTCACTGTTGTCATTATCTTTAACGAAATTTCTGTGTCTATGATTTGTTCTTTTATCTACCCATTCTGCAGGTTTAATCATTTCTTCAGTAGCCCTTTATTGAATATAGTTTTACTGTAATGTGGTTTGTTAAAGATGAGTTTGGTATTTGTTTTTCTGTGTTTGTGAGTTTTTTCTAAGAACAATTTTTGTAAAAGTTCTATGTAGGCTTGAGAATGTGTACTCTTTTTTATTTCTACTCAATATTCTCCAGAGGTCTCTCACATGTAACCTTACTAAAATTCTATTCAGGTCCCTAACTTATTTGTTATTTATTTTTTGGTTAGATTTATCTAGAGGATGGGGTGCATTGAGATCCTACACTATTATAGTTTTATAATCTATAAATAATTTAACTTTTCTTTTTAGTATTTAGATGCTATGCCATTCAGTACACCTATTTAGTCTTGATATTAATTTATAGTCTATGGTACCTTTCAGCACAAAGTAGCTTCTTTTAATTATGTCTATTTCTGTTGTTGCTTTGTCTTGAAATTTATTGCTAACTATGCCTTTTTTACTTCAGGTGAAGCCTCACAGATTTTGCTGTAGCACCTTATTTTAACTGTACGAGTCTTTCTGACTCAAGTGTTTCTTGTAAATAACATTGTTGGAGTTTTCTAATTCATCTGATTATCTTCTTCCATTTTATGGGCAAGTTCATCCTATTCATAGTTATGATCATTAATTCTGTTATTTCTCTCTATTCTTATATATTTTCTTCTCTTTGTTTCTTGCCTTCTTTTTATAAATAAAAGGGTGTTGAGAGATAAGGAATATGTTCAGCACCAATGTTCTAGGTTTGCTAATGTTCCTTTGACTAGTTCAGATGAAATTGAAGTTTTACGTGTCATCTACTTCAATCCTCTGCCTTCTTGTTTCTATAGTCCTCTATTTATGCATCCTGAAATGTGAGATAATTTTATTTAAGTTTTGTTCATTTTCTAGATTCCACAGAGAGGCTGTTGAGGAGCTCACCTGTACTTCTCCCAGTTACTTCACCATCTTGTTTAGTTTTTCATTTATATGGTATTTTAAAGTGTGGAAAATGTTTTCCTTATATTAAAAGAGTCTCTGACCCTAGTACCAATGGGGTTTGTGTAAATTATTCTAGAGAATACTTTCAAAAATTCTTATGCTAATAGGAATAGCCAGTAATCCAATCCTTTGTGCCTTTACATAACTGATTTGATACAAGTAGCTTACCATTTCTTTTTACTGTAACTGCATGATAAGGAAACAAATTCCTTTTTGATAATTCCAGTAACCAATGAACAGCTGATTTGCTCAAGCCAACAATTTCCACAGCAGAACCATCTCTAAATTTAAATGCAAAATTTTTGATGTATTAACAAAAATTACAAAAACAAAATACAAGATATGAGAGGGCATCTCATAGAAATGATGACGTTTTGATTACTCAAGATATAATTGGTACACAAGATATTACCTTATACTTACAAATTATTTTACATCTATTTTCTTTTTTGATCCTTACAACACTAGCCAACTCAAGCAGCAATACTAATACCGATGAAGAAAAAAAAGACCAAGAGAGGTGAAGTGATTTACCCAAAATCATACAGTTAGAGAGTGGCAGTGGTAATGATGATGATGATAGCACTTACATAAGCACTTTAAAATTGGCAAAGGCTTTATACAGGCTATCTCATTTATTCCTCACAACCCTGTGAAATCAATGTGATTATTATTCCCATTTGACTGAAGAGGAAATTGAACCTGAGAACAGGTAAGTGACTTGCCCAGGATCACACAACTATTTACTGTCTATGGCAAGATTTGAATTTAGATCTTCCTAACTCCAAGTTCAACATCCTATCCAGTGAGCCACCTAGCTGCCCAAAGACAGGACTTAAGTTCAGCTCTTATCACTCTCAAGTCCCATCCTCTTTCTACTACTACTATGCTGCCTCTCAAGTGTAATATTTCCTAATCATTTATATCAACTGTCTTTAAATGAACATCAATTCTTTGTATCTTACCTACGTGGATCATGTCACATAAGAAACACTTTTCAAATTATTCTTTTGCTTTTCTCCATCCTCTTGAAGAAAAGAAGGAATGTTGTATGAAGCAGAATTGGGCAATGGGTAATAGCAAAAGATAGGTCTTAGGTAGAGAGTACCAAAGAGAAGATAAGTGTGTGTGTATACACACACACACACACACACACATATACACATACATATGTGGATACACATATATACATGTACACGAAAACAAATATGCACACACTTACACACACTAAAAGGGTATTCAGAAACCACACATGGCATACAGGAGAGACATAGGCTTTAGAGGGAAAATGAAGCAATTTCAAGAAATACCTTGTAGATGCATCTGATACATATAAAAATAAGCAAAGTGTTTAGAATATGCAAATAATTTTGTTATATTTAATGACATGCCTTTTCTGAAGACTATCTTTTAAAATTAAAATGTAGAATTTGTAATAAGAAAAATGGTTTAGTTGGTTTGAGATGGACATAAAGATTTCTGGAATATTCAAAATAGAACTATCTCTAGTTTGGCAAATATTTTAGTTAAAAAGTAATATAAGACAGAATATTTAAAATGCCATCAAGTAGTAAAATTTAAAATGATCATCTTTCCAAAGAAATAAAGGATTTCATTAAGGGGATGGGAATCAGTTATTGGAAGGAAGGAAAGAAAGAAGGAAGGAAACATTTATCAAGTGTCTATGATGTGTCAGGCATTGTGCAGTGCTAAGTGCTTTTCAAATAACTCATTTGATGCTCACTGTGGGAGGTAGATGCTGTTAAACCCATTTTACAGATGAGGAAACTGAGGCACATGGAGGTTAAGTGATTTGCCCAGGATCACATAGCTAGTGTCTGTGGCAGGATTTGAACTCAAGTCTTCCCATCCCCAGGCCCAGCACTCTATCCACAGTGCCACCTAGCTACCTCTAAATGGGCTAAAAGTTAAGGCAAAAGAGATTTCAAATGAATACAAGGAAGAATGTGATGACTAAATATAATACTGTATGAACACATCTAGAGAAATTGTGGTGACTCCACAAGAAGTAAAAAAGAAATCTTTCAGAAAATAGATAACTTTCTGGGCTGATATAAAATGGTAATATTTCAGGGGATTCCTTTAAGTTCTACAATTCTGAAGCTTATGTACATGGAAAAGTATGGTAGGTTTTTTGAGGTCAAAAGATAATTCTTTTCTTCAATGAGAGCTTCCTATGAGTAGCACCTGACAATATTATGGCAGACAAATTTTTCATGAGTAATTAAATTTATTAACATTTTAAGTGCTAAAAAGTCTTGTGTAGGTATTCATTTATGGCTGAAAACTGGTGGTAAATAACACCCTAATACATAAAAATTAGAATGTTCTCCTTGAAGAAGGCAAAAAACTAGACATTGTTAAAGTACTTTTAGAATAGTCAATTACATGAGCATTATAAAACAAGCTATATACCTCGGGGTGGCTGGAATTCCTCTGTTTCGAGCTCTGTCACTCTCCCCCATTTTATCCATCCAGGTACCACAATTAAAGCGATTTCCTCCAAAAACAAAACCTGTTTGATCATCTACTCCTGCAGTTATATTAAATCCTTCGAAAAGGAAATAAAACCTTTTAAAATTCTCTAAGAATTATCATAAATTGATCTTTAAATTAAAAAAATGTCTACATGTTTTAGAAATTCCTGGTCTAGTCAAGATTACAGAAAATATACAATTCAACTGGCACATGCTATTTATAAGTTATCGAGCTTCTATTTGATTATTTGAATATCAAATTACTTTTATGGAATGTTTAAGAACAAAAACTTGTTAATTTACAGCAAAATTTTGCTAATGAATGGGCAACCCTAGGCAAATCATTGCTACCTTAAATTCCTTTTCCCCTAGTTACAAAAGATAATACTAATGCAGATATCTAAAAAATGTTTTATGATTGTTGTTAAATGGAATAAAAAATACAAAAGACTATCATATCTTGGTCTCAGGATATCTGGCATTAGGTTGTCAGGTTATACAATTGTGTCTACAGGTATTAGTGTTTGTAATTAGGTATTCAAAGAAATAATTTACTTACCTCTCAGGAATGAAAATAAAAAAAAAATCTAACTGCGAAATAAGCTTCCAAAATAGCTAATCAAAAAGTCTAAATTGTAATTTCCAAAGAACAATGTATGTTACTTCAGCTATACCTTCATCCTTCATGTTTCTATCTATCTGTGGGCCAGCATTCCTTTCTCGGAACTGTATACCCTGCAGGTGGCGTTGCATAGCTTCTTGTATTACTTCATACAATGGCTGATCCTGATTGAGACAAGAGACCACAACTAAGTCTTTGAAAAATTACATTTTTCCTTTATTTCAAAAAATTCCCAATTGAACTGAGAGAAAAATAAATTATCCCTTCTAAGAATTATTAGCTATTTATTTTATTCATAAAAACAAAACAAAATAATGAGGTATTATCTAATGGCATTTGAAATAAGGTAAAGAAATTAAAGGAATTGTTTTTAGCATTCTTATATACTGTAATACTATTACAGCTGTAGTAAAACAAAATCTATCATCCAAAAATTATCTGTGAAGTTATGCAACAATTACATACATAATTATGTAAACTCAATTTTTTATATCATTGTGAAAGTTCTTCATGATTAACTACGAAGAGCCAAATAAAATGGCTACCAAGTCAGTAACTAGCTGGGTATAGTAATAGGCTCTTGAAAATAATGGCTTACAATTTATGTCACAACTAAAAAATTTAAATCTGTCAAAAATATAGATATCCATGTATGCCCTAAATTAAATTTAAATATCATTTGTTAAGTATCTACTATTGCACTGCCTTATTGGATCTCATACTGTAAACTTTCTCAGTTCTTTAGTAGTTTCTTCTCACTAACATAAGAATCCAAATTTAAATAGTGCTACTTATTGCACAATACAAATGCATGAAATAAAATAATACAAACAATTTTAATTATCTGCTGTTTTAGAAAGAGACGAAAACATTGGGAATTTTAAAAATTAGAACAATCTAAAGACAAACGATTAGCTGTAATATTAACAGCCCAAAAAAGCCCAGCCAAGTTAACAGGCAGTAGGACAGTGATCAAGCAAACAGGAGGAAGCAAAGAGTCGTGTTGCATCAGTAACTACATCATTACAATTACATTTTTAAATCACATAAGGAAGCTGTAAATGCGCAAGATCAAGGTAGAATTAAAATCTTGATGCACAGGGCAACTATTTTTGTCATCTACTACCCTCAAAAATGTCACTGATTTATCTGTCAAGGAGAAACTCTAGGTCTGACTCAGGATAGTGATGATGATTTAAGAAATTCTTATTATATCACTCCCCAAAATATTATGTTGTTTAAATTATTTTCTAAAGTAACATAAATCAGATTTCCCTTCTATAACTCCTCCTTGAACCTTTCTCCCCTTTTTTTGATTTGTTGTTGTTTTCTTCAGTTGTTTCACTCTTTATGACTCCATTTGGGGTTTTCTTGGCAACGATATTAGAGGGGTTTGTCATTTCCTTCTCTAGCTCATTTTACAGATGAGGAAACTGAGGCAATCAGGGTTAAGTGACTTGCCCAGGGTCACACAGCTAGTAAGTGTCTGAGGTCATATTTGAACTTAGGAAGAGGAGTCTTCCTGACTCCAGGTCTGGCACTCTATCTACTGTGCCACCTTAACTGTCCCATTCCTCCTTTTCTGATATCTATGGCATTTCAATAGAATAGTTTCTTCTTCTAACTCCCCTGAACATTTCTGTTTAACCTAACCCTAGCCTCCAAAATGACATACATGTATGTAAATATTGTTTTCTCTTTAGTAGAAAGATTATAAACTTTAAGAGGGCAAGAAGTTTGTCTCAATCACCCTTGTATTCATCACAGTGCCTCTGCATCTAGTGAGTAATCAGTTTTTTGGTAAATGAATACCTATTGAATTCTTGAGATTTACATTATTTTAATTTTTAAGAGTTTTGAATAGTTTATTAGAAATTATATTTACCAATGTGCCTGCTGGCAAAGGGGGAGAATCATCTGTAGGATACATTCTGGCAACTGGGCACTTAAGAATGTCTGTGCCATTTGGAACCATTTTGCAGTAATCCTGAATACACTGTAACCACCACCACACAGCATCTCGGCAATTAAACCTGGCATAAGTTCCTTCACCAAGGAGATTGGGAATGAGTCCATGTCTCAGGGTACCAGCAAATGCTAAAATTATATTCCTGAAACCAGAGATTTAAGCATATAATTTAACAAAATCAGTTTTAAACACTAAAGACTAAAAAGGCACATTACATTAGACTCAATTTTATCTTCTTTTAATTTGCCCCACAGCAAATTAGTGTATAAGTAACTAAGCAATATGAAAAAAAGTCACATCAAAATAAATGTCTAAGAATATAATTATATAAATAAGAACAAGTTGCTCATGAAGAATATGATACAGATTTAAGCTTTCAGTGAAAGTCAACTTAATTATCAAGGCATGTTTCTGTTATCATACATTTAAGCCTTACTCTGATACTTAATCATAGTATGGTGATGACCTTAGGTTCTTAAAAAGTTACGTTGGCAGAGTATAAAGCTCTAATATGTCCTATTAAGCAGAAAAAGCTTTGAATGGGCACAGAGGGTGACTGTTTATTGTTCAAGGATCAGTCTACCTAAGTTCAGAGAAGCTCTTCAATAGCTTGCTACTAGTGGATGAATTTTTTCTTTCTTTGTCTTTTTTCTGGCATTTCATAAAACCATCCATTAAAACCTGGAGAGGTTGTGATCTGAGTTTTTGCTACAGTGAATACTCACACTGATGAAATAAATGTATTAGAGGATCATATATTCAGAGCTACATGGCACTTGAGAAGTCACCTCATTCAAAGTTGTTTTACAGGTGAGGAAGCTGAGGCCCAGAGAGGTTAAATGACTTGCCCCAGGACAGACAGGCATTAGGAAACAGAGCCACTTAATAAGTCAGTTCCTCTGATTCTATGTGTAGTTTCTTCCTTTACATTCCTGAAGAAACAAGGCAAAGTCATGGCATCCACAGCTTATTGTGTGTAAAGACAGGGTGACCCAAGAGCGTCTGTTTTCTACTTCTTCCCCAAAGCAGTTGGGAAGCTTCTACTATAATGATAAAGAGCCTTACACTCCTCAATACCCAAAGCCTGGCTGCTTCAATAAATAAACAGTTAAATAAAAACAGATGCTCGTAACATAATAATAGCTAGCACTTATATATGGCTTTAAGGTTTGCAAAGCCCTTTATGCACATTATTTTATCCTCAACAATCCTGGAAGGCAGGCGCTATTATTGTCCCCATTTTACCTATGAGGAAACTGAGGGAGGCACTGAGGGGTTAAGTGACTTGCTGAGGGTCATGCAGCTAGAATGTGTCTGAGGTGGAATTTGAATTCAAGTTTTCTTGGATTCCTGGCTCCAGGTCCAGGGCTTCCTCCACTGCACCATGTAGCTGACTCTGTGTATAATTTCAAAGCACTAAGAAAAGGTTGAAGTATGTGTAACATACTCTTCTAGCTTGTTTTTCAAATTCCTTTGCCACTTAAAGGGATAACTTTAGTTACTTGAAAAATAACTGAGAAAAACCTCATTCCTAGAAGATGCTGAATAAATGAAATGTTATGATATCTTTTAAATTAAATATACCTTTTAAAGTTACAGGTTTTTAATTCATAGTGGTTTGTTTTGTTTTGACTACAGCTGATTAGTTACACACATTACTGAAACTGGTCAATCTTAGGAAGCAACATAAAGTCAGGGGCACATTTAAGGTCAAATAAAAAACAACTGGGATTAGAAATCTGAAGTTTCCCAATTCTTTCTCTAATGATCAATCTGTAACAACACTGTCTCCTTGTAGAAAACACAAAATGGTGCACTAGCAATAAGCAGTAGATCATAGCATGTCTATTTTTATATTTAAATGTAGAAGAGAAATCATATTTTCTGGTTTATGATGTTAAGAGAACTAACTCTATAATGATCAATCTTAGTTAATACACCAAAAAATTCTCATCACATAGGACCTAAATGAAGTATTCCAATGGGTGCTCGAAAAGAATCCCACTCTAATATTAATAAAAGAAAATGGATTAAAATAAATCATGATGAACAGGTAAGGAGCAATATTTGTATAAATATTTGAACTGTAATTTAGTAGACATCCTACCTGGCCTCTAAGTAGCGTCCAGTAATCAGAAGTATACCTCTAAGAGCGATAAAGGTATCCCTTCCCCAGCAGCGGAAAATACCAGATGAAAAATGAGGTAAGCCTAAAAGAAAATCATAACATAATATCAATTTCTCTTATTCACAATCTAGACTCACTGTAGAATTTCATTTTTTTAGTCATTTTTCAGTCATGCCTGACTTTTCATAGGTTTTTCTTCTTAGGTTGTTCTTGGCAAAGATTCTAGAGTAGTTTGCCATTTTTCTCCAGCTCATTTTACAGATGAGGAAACTGAGGAAAACAGGATTAAGTGTCTTGCCTAGGGTCACACATCTAGTAACTGTCTGAGGCCAGATTTAAACTTAGGAAGATGAGTCTTCCTGACTCCAGGTCTGGCACTTTATCCACTGGGCCACCTAGCTGCCTTTCACTATAGAGTAGCATCTCTCCAAGTGTGGTCTGGGAACCCGAGACCCTTACAGAGGGTCTACAACGTCAAGACTACATTTTCTCTTATATTACTAAGACATTTTAATTTCTAATATGATAAACACCAGTAGCTACAACCCACATAAACGAAGTTCTTTGGTAACGAAGTGCTCAATTTTTAAGAGAGTTTTTAAAGGGGTCCTGAGACCAAAGAGTTTGAGAACCATTGCTACAGAGAGAAAAGAAAGTGTAATTGAAGCATTGTTACTAATGAATATATATGTATGTGTGTGTGTGTGTGTATGTGTGTGTGTGTATATACACACACACATATATAGATTTTTTTTTTTGCGAGGCAATTGGGATTAAGAGACTTGCCCAGGGTCACACAGCTAGTAAGTTTCAAGTGTCTGGTCTGAGACCAGATTCGAACTCAGGTCCTCCTGACTCCAGGGTCAGTGCTCTATCCACTGTGCCACATAGTTGCCCCATTAATGAATATTTTTATCTGAGTTAAATACATATGTATATAAATATATACATTTAAATAATCTTTCAATAGATTACAATTTTTGATACCAAATTTAGGAAACCTGAGAAGACACACACTACAATATTAAAAATAATTTCAACAGAGGGTTACTCGTAAGCTTCTTTTTTTTTTTTAGGCAACTGGGGTTAAGTGACTTGCCCAGGATCACACAGCTAGTGTCAAGTGTTTGGTCTGAGGCCAAATTTGAACTCAGGTCCTCCTGACTTCAGGGCCGGTGCTCTATCCACTGCGCCACCTAGCTGCCCCAATAAACTGACAACCAGGATTTTTTTGTTTGCTTTTTTTGTTCTTTTTTTTTTGCTAGGCAATAGGTTTAAATGACTTGTGCAGGGTCACACAGCTAGTGAGTGATATATGTCTGAGATCACTTTTGAACTCAGGTCCTCCTGACTCCAGAGCTGGTGCTCTATCCACTGCACCACCTAGCTGCCCCTGGTTACTTGTAAGTTTAAGAGCAACAGGTAGAACTGAGTCTGAGATTATAGGTGTTTCTACTACTATGACTAGTCAATACTGAACATTACTTGATACTCTACATTTAAACTCTAAATATTAATTAGCCCATTGAGCTTACTGTAATTAATTTGATGTTCAAGTTTCCTCTATGTTAAGGAAGGTGAAAAAAAAAACAACCAAGCTAAACAAATGAAAAAAACAAACTCAAACAAAGAGAATGCTTGAAAGCAAAAAATGAACAAGAAAGCTTGTTCATCCCCTTTACCATCCACCGGAATGGATTACTAGAAACAAAAGATTCAGAATCACGTGACTCCTATTTCAAGGTCTGATTTTCTTTATCTTGATGGTTCTTTAGAAATGTGTATTTTTGTGATCTAAGGATTTGAAAATCATACTTAAATATCCTACACTGCTTATTTTAGAGACTAATAAAAATATTCACAGGTGTCTTTCTAAATTCCTGTCACTAAAAATAAAGACTACTCTTCACCATGCAGAACCACTTCATTTGTAGTCATTTTTGTCTATGAAATTCCATTTTTCACAGAAGAAAGCAAGGGTTCCTTTGTCAAGTGACCTGAACATTCCAGGCATCTATATACATGGAATGATACATGAATGAAGAACAAGAAGGGAAGTAAAAACTGTGGGTAAGTTTGGCGTCTCTCTTTTCATTTGAAGATTCTAGGAGTACTAATTATCCTGTTATTTGCTTCTATGGTGACCAAAGAGAATCAGCATGACAAAGCAACATTTCAATTAGAAACCAATAAAAAAATTATGCTAGAGTTAAAACAGAACAAATGTCAAGGAATTGGGAAAAAAAATTTACAGAAATAGAAGACTAAGTCCAAAACATGTTTTGAGAAGTGAAAGATGAGAAAATCTCTTAAAATACTTCACAACTTAAGTTAGATAAATTAGAACTGTTTCTAATAAAAGTAGATAAATGCTATTATTTCATTACTGAAAGATTGTAGTTGAAATTGGATATCTATCTATACATGGAAAAGAAGCATTCCTGGAAAGGAAAATTCTGCGTGGTAAAACCCATTATTTTATACTTGAGTAGAAAAAAAATTATAATACATTCCTAGAGCAATGCCTTACAAATGAAAAGTAGAGAAGCCAGGTCAACTTCAACACTGACATTTGTCTCTCTGCATAGATTCTCATAAATCAAATACAAAAACTAGAGCAGCTCATATTATAGTCTGGTTATTTAATATGAAAGTCAAGGTGCTTTTCTGCTCCTAGAGGGGCTGTTTACAGATTGTCAATCCAAATCTACTGACTCCTTAATTGCTACTCCCAGGGCTTTTAAAACACTTATTCTCTCAGCCTTTTTGTTTTTGCTTTTTAGACAGGCAAGAAAAGTCTTTCCAAGATGGCCAACTTGAAGTAGAGCTGTTAACAAAATATGAAGAAATGAGTGAAGGGGACCTTAAAATAGTACTATTTTCTGATTTATCAATTCCATAAAATCAAGTTCCACAGAGGATCACTGTGCAATGATATGTAATGAGACTTCTGCTTCTGGGAGCCAAGATGGCAGAGTAAAAAGGTAGTCGCTCTCACCCTCCCCTATCAACCTCTGAAAACCTAGAAAATATCACCTCTGAAAAAACCCTGGAACAGCTGAACCAGAAGAAAGATGGGGTGCAGCACTGCAGTAGCCCAGTAGCTAGAGGGATTAACGGGAAAGGTCCCTCTTACCCTGGGGAAAGGGGAGCAGTACAGAACTGGGAGTCACCCAGCCAGCTAGTGGAAAGACCCACTTTAGCACACCAGGAGGAGATTCTGGTGCCTTGGCATTCTACAGTAAACGGGTCTCCCAGTGCCTCAGCAAAAATAAGGGAAGCAGCACTACAAGGGGCCCCAGACGGATAAGCACCTGGCAGCATTCATCTGAAAGGAGCTGAAGAAAGCAACCTAGAGGTGCCAAAAAGTTCCAGCCTTGTTGATTCCAGCCCAACACTAGGTAAGCTGTCAGAACCCTACAGCCTCCAACTGCCAACCAGGAGGAGATCCCGAATCCCAGGTGGTCTAGCAGGTGAACACCAACAGCTGTACCTCCAAGTGCCTCAGTGAGGGTGGGGTAACTGGTGGAAACCAGCTCAGAAAACCACCAGGTGCCTCGGCATTCTACAGCAAAGAAGTCTCCCAGTGCCTCAACAGAAATAAGGGAGGCAGCACTGCAAGGGGCCCCAGGCAGATAAACACCTGGCAGCTCTTATCTAAAAGGAGCTAAACAAAGCTAAAGGAAAGGAAAAGCAGGCAACCTAGATTTACCTGAAAGTCCCAGCCTTGCTTATTCCAGCCCAACACCAGATAAGATGCCAGAACCCTACAGCCTCCAATTGCCAACATAAGAGGCCCCAGCACACAAAGCCAGTAACTAAGACCTAGGCTCCCAATACAAGAAGCTTGGGTCAGTGCCCTCTGCTCCCCAGCAGGAGAGCTAAATCTCTTTAAAGGCCAGGGAATAAAGAAACATCATGAGTAAAAAGAAACATATGATAGATTCATATTATGAGAAGAGTGAGAGCGAGACAGAAATTCTGAAGAAGACAACACTGTCATCAAACCCACATCTGCAACATTAAAAGGGAATATGAACTGGTCTGAAGCCCAAAAAGCCTTCCTAGAAGAACTCAAGAAGGATTTTAAAAGTCAAATGAGAGAGGTAGAGGAGTCCTTTAAAAGTACAATTGGCCAATTGAAAAAAAAGTACACCGAAGAAAACAAGTCCCTAAAACACACAATTGACCAATTGGAAAAAAAGTACAATGAAGAAAATAAATCCCTTAAAAATACAATTGACCAATTGGAGAACAAAGCACAAAATCTAACAGAAAAAAAACAATATGTTAAAAATTAGAATTGAACAAATGGAAACTAATGACTCTATGAGAGAGCAAGAATCAGTCAAACAGAAACAAAAAAATGAAAAAAATAGATGAAAACGTAAAATACCTCATAGGTAAAACAGCTGACCTGGAAAATCGATCGAGGAGAGACAATTTAAAAATTATAGGCCTACCTGAAAGTCATGATGAAAAAAAGCCTGGACAATATCCTTCAGGAAATCATAAAGGAAAACTGCCCTGAAGTCCTAGAACCTGAAGGTAAAATGACTATAGAAAGAATCCACTGCTCCCCTCCTGAAAGAGATCTCAAATTGAAAATGCCAAGGAATATAATAGCTAAATTCCAAAATTATCAGATTAAATGATATGTAATGAGAAATACTTTCAAATAGGATGTCATGTCCTTTCTGCCTTTTAGTCACAGCAACTTTTAGCACAGAAATGTGGGGAAAAGGATTTACTTAATCGTTACTGAAAAATACAGTCATTCTTTTAAAGTAGCTTCTGATAGACTCATATGGCAGGAAATTTCAGAGAAAGAGATGGAAGAGACCAATTCAGAAGCCAAAATATAACTCAATTAACAACAAACTTAACTTTTTGTAGGAATGAGCCTAGGGTTCTGCTGCCAAGCCTTTCTTTCCTTTGCTAAGTAGGTGAAAGGTGGAGATTAAAAAATATTTTAAAAAGGTCTTGGTCAAACATTCTTTTAGTACTTTCTGATATTTTTCCATTCATCTTATTAGGTGTGTTAATTAAATTCATCTTGTCCATATTTTGGGAAATCCTTGGGAAAAAAACACAAGAGCCTAAACACATGAGTGAACTGGGTTTTTCTTGTTTACATTTATTATTTCATTCAGGTTTTATTCTTACTTGCTACTTAGAAAGACTGCTAATTTATCATAAATCTTTCAAAGAATTTGAGTGTAACTAAACAGTTGTCAAAATTTGGTTGACTTAAAAATACACTGGCAACAAAAGAGTCTAAAAATTAAATGTTGGAGAAAAGTATACAGGACCAGGGGAGTAAGTGGAAGAGGATTAAATGGAAATAATTACATAAATGAGTTTGACTAGTAAAAAGTCTTCACACTAAACACAGATTATGTTCAAAACCACAACTTTTTTATAATACCACAAATTATAAATCATCATACACCCTCTTAAAAAAATCTGCAATTTCTCTTAGAATATGGTACAGTCACATTTTAAAATCATATATTTCTTACCAGCAGCTAGAGAAACACAGCATTGCTCCTTCTCTCTGGTTACCTCATTTAGTCTATACGGGACATCAGGAAGTGAGGGAGAAAGAAGGGGAAGACAGGGGAACTTTCCTACTCCACACAATTGAACTGAACCCAGCGAAAGGTGTTTTACAAATGTCGAGCCATTCTGAACAAAGCTGTAATAAAAAAAAAAGAGTTAGTAATTATTTAATTTGCATTCCTCCATTCTTTACCTTAACAGTACATGTGAAACACTGGTAAAGTTCTGTCGAATAAATGTAACTACAATTTATATAGCACTTTTAAGTTTTGCAAAATGCTTTGTGTGTTGTCTCATTTTATCTTTAAATGAGGATAAACTCTGTAAGATACATGCTATTACTATCACCCTCATTTTACATATGACAAAACTGAGGCTGAGAGAGTTTAAGTGATTCATTGTAGGGGCACACAGCTAGTAAGTGTTTGAGGAAGGATCTGAACTCAAATTTTCCTAACTCCAAATCTAACACAATACACTGAACTATCCGGCTAAGAATTTTGAACTGATTAGGTGCCAGAAGTGGTAGAAAATACTTTTATTTTATTTCTAATATGAAAAGATTAGCTAACAATTTATTATTACATGGAAGCCTACGAAATATGAACTTTTGGCTTGGAATTTTATTTTCTGAATTTTCCTACTAATTCTGTGTTTTTATAAAAACTGAAATACAATTTATCATTTACTTCTAAGGCCAAAATCTTTATAACTCTGATTCATCACTATGTCAGAAAAAAATTTGAGGACTGTTGCAAAGAGGACTAAAATAACAGATGAAGACACTAAAAAACAAATGTTTTTGATAAATTCTATGATAATATAAAATGACAAAAAAGAAAAACTGAAACTAGGCCAACTTTCCCAATGATGCTTTTTCTGAGTCTTATAGGACAATCTCCTATTTGAGATTATTTAGATATGCCTCTGCCTTTAGGCTCCGAATTAACTGGCCACTCAAAATCCTTTCCGGGACTATGATTTTAAGACAAATATTCATTTGTTAACTTATTGTCATTTGTTACTTGTTAATTTAAAATTTGGTATTATAGTTTTGGTACCTCTATTAAAAGAGAGTATAATAAAGTGACTTCACATGTATTTTCTTTACAAACACTAACATTTATTCTAGTTTTGTTGGCTATACCTTGACATCTGATTCCACGCTACATCCAGAAGAGTGGTGTATGTCCCAATTAATATAGCATCAAAGTAACATGGGATAAGGTAACGTGGAATCTGCTTCAAGTAGAAGAACACAGCTTGCAACCATCTACCAACCTGTTAGAATAATAATTGAAAAGTTAGTTTAAGTTTGTTTCTAGGCTAGATAAGTTTAGAAGAGGAAACCAAGTACATAACTTTACAATCTAGCATTGGAACAGTGAGGTTTCCATTCACTGATAATAAAGGAAAATAAAAAAAAACCCAACTAGCCACATATTAAAAAACTATGTAAATATAAATATGTGAATGTCACAGAAGAGTACTTCTATCTGGGGATAACACTGTCCTCCCTAAAAAACAGTTCTACTTACTTCTGCAATAGTTCCTGAGCGTGAAATCAGCCGATTACTGACATAGTCAATCATCCAATCTCCAGACCTTAAATTATTACAAAAAGGATGACCCAGGTCATTCTTTGGTCTTATTTCTGCTAACACAGACATTAAACCTGAAAACAGAGAGAAACATTCTATTTCAGATCTAAATGTATGATTTTATGATCTTTGATTTCACTATGGGCACAGACAATTTAGTGTTATGGACTGAGTTGTCATTAGCATCTAATACTCTTCAAGTGCAATGAAAGAGCATTTTGTGCATATAAAGGAAGATGGCTACTGTAAGACCTCCCTTGTGGGTGATGAACATGTGAAAGATACTGTGCATGGACCATGAAAATGAAAGGTGTACTGCAAATTCTGAGAATCACTGGGAATTGGGAGACAAATCTCAAATTAATGAGATTTGTTTGTTTGTATGTTTGTCTTGGAAGCCTTGAGAAAGGACTGGGTCTGCTTTGTATGACTTGGATATTCCTGTTCAAAGGGCTGGCTGGTCTTGGGGCTTCTGGCATTAGGTAAGAAATATTAATCTATGCACAGCTTTCTTCAAGGTACTATAAATTCCTATATAAATTAGGTTGTAGTCAATAGCTATTAAAGACGACTAAACCATCTCCTTCCCCAAAAGGAAGTAAATGTGGGTAGGAGGATAAATATGAAGGTAATGAACCTATCTTTCAGTGGCCAAAGGAATGTCTATGGTAAATTGTGTACGCAGGGTTACAATGAAATAGGTTTCTGAAGTGACACAAACACCTTCAGGTCTAGTGACAAGAAGCCTGGAGGACTTAGCCATAAATGAAACATATCTGGCACTCCTATGTGTCTGGAATCTCTATTCCATGGCATATCAAAGCAATGGCAGTAGGACAAGCTTACTTAACAGTACTGGACTTTGCATACACTGACATGTAATGGAACATGATATTGTCATTGATTCATAAATTAACCTAGACAACACTTTACTATTTCCTTTTTCCTTTTCAGGCTGTCTCTCATGCCTCGAATGGTCTCCTTCACCTTCATCTTTTAGAACCCTTGGTTTCCTTCAAAGACTCGGCTCAAGTTCTATCTTCCACATAAAGCCTTTCCTGATTCTTTCAGATGCTAATATATTCCTTCCACAAACTGCCTTGTATTCATTCTCTGTGTGTCAAACATTCACACAAACAACACACATATAGGCAAGCTCCTACAGGGCTTGAGGGTGGGAGATATTTTCCTTGTCTTTGTATCCCTAACACTTAGCTCAGTACTTAGTTCATAATACCTCACACTTAAAATAGCATTTTAAGGCTGCCAGAACTCTTTGCAAATACTATTTCGTTTTATTATTCATGAAATAAAATACATTTTATTATACATATCATACAAAGTAGGCACTTGTTATTTAGTTGTTTCAGTTGTATTTGACTCTTTGTCATCCCATTTGGGGTTTTCTTGGCAAAGATACTGGAGTGGTTTGCCATTTCCTTCTCCAGCTCATTTTACCAATGAGGAAACTAAGGCAAACAGGGTTAAGCAATATGTCCAGGGTCACCCAGCTAGTAAGTGTCTGAGACTAGATTTGAACTCAGGAAAATGAGTATTCCTGACTCCAGGCCTTTGCACCACTCTATCCATTGCGCCACCTATGGACTGACTCCTGTTATAAAAGAAATTTAAGTCAAACCATTTACTGACAGGCACAATACAACAAGGGCTCTTGGAGGGGAATATAAAAACCAGTTCAACAACCACTTAAGTACCTACTAGCTGAAGAGTACTACCAGCTGGGAAAGATACCAAAATAGATAACACATGGCTCCAACTCTCCTAAAAATTTGCAGTCTGTCAGCAGGATAGAACACATATAAAAGTAACTAACACAAAATAGAAATAGAAGGTACAACTCCAGTTCTCCAATCTAGCTAAAAAGAGGCTTAAGTGTTTTTGAACTTGCTTACCTTGAAGTCCTCCATATTTAAGGGGTGACCAATTTGGTATATTATAGCATCCTCCACCATCCTCTTGTTCTTCTGACTCACAGCGGTAGAGTAATTGGTTTAGGTCAGCCAGAGTTAATTTGGATGCTATTCTAAGTATAAGAAAATAAGTAAGGACAAATGATTATTTCATCTACCAAACTCAAATACTATAGTGTGTTTCAATATTTACATGATCCTTGATTCCATTAGCATAGGTCCTGTAGTATGTTAACCTCCAATTCATCTCCCCAAAATTAAATACTATTTTAAAGTGATTGTGGAAACCTCAGTAAGACTAACTGTACAGAAAAGCAAACTACAAAATAGCTCAACTACCTGTCAACAAAAATATAGAAAACATTGGAACTGCTACCATTGAAATGACATTTCAGCTATGTATATGTTCAGAACTGAACAAATCCAAATACAAGGACTCTAATGGATCTCAAACAACCTACCCACCCTTTGTGATTCTCATTTCTGTCCTCCCATAGTTTTCCCACAGAATACCCATCCAACATGCTAGGAGCCTTCTTTGTATTCTCTTGACATGATATGGATGCCAGTTCCAGTGGTTGTCCTTCATTTTAGCACCTGACTGGTTTTATCTCTTCCGGTCATATATTTCTCCAATTATGTCTTTTAGAGTGTCTTCCCTACAATTCCTCACTTGTAATATGTTGCAGCCTTGTTACATTCAACATATGCTGCTCCACTGCTCTTAGGGTAATCCTTAAATTTCAACTGTTTGAAAACACTATTTTACGACTAGTAGCTATTCATCACTGCCTTTGGTTTGGGAAGAAGCTTAGAATCATTAAAAGAATTATAAAATTTCCCAAAGCAATCCAACCCACTTTCCTCTTACTCAATTCAAGTTCAGCTCATCACTGTTCATTTGCAGATCTGTGTACTGTTGGAAGAGCACTAGGGTTCACATCCAAATGTTTATCATAGGACACAACACATTCACTGCTACATTCTTCAGTGTTACAAGGCTCCAGGCTTGATACAATTAGCCTAGGCCCTTGGGTTATCTGCAAAAATGAGCATCTGAAAACTCTCATCATCTATAAGGAATCTTTTTTTTTTTTGACTTGGACTTTGTTCTGGACTTCCTCCATGACAATGACAAACATCTGTGGGTGAATATTCATATCCCTGTTTCATGTCTCACTTGATATGAACAATAAAAGTGTTGAGCAGAGTGTTGTTACTCCTTAAATGAAATCTTGAAAAATTTTGACACATGCATGGGAGTTACTTTGTTGAAGGTGAGTCTTTATAGTGGAGTTTTATTCTACTAGACGAAATTATTTTTCGTAGTCAACAAAAAATAGCATAGGGGAATCTCATTTTCTATACATTTTCTAGTCAATTTTATGACTGAAAAAATGTAGCCTAATGTGGAATATCATTTATGAAAACCTGACAGTTCCCTTCAAATATTTTCTTCAAGGACAGCATTGATGCATGAATTCATGGATACATTATTGTAATAAAAAATTTGTACATATAGGTCAAGAAGGCAAAAAGATGAGGAGTTATTAATGTTTTCTTGGTCATTTTTTTGTAATAAAAAGATCCAAGATCCCCCCAAACTTCTAGTATCTTCCACTTTTTTAGATACTCTATGAATTGATCCATTAAAGGCCCCAAAAGAATGTTGCCTCCAGCATGAATGAATGCACTGGTCTAGGTGCTTTTCTCATTTTTGTTTTCTTTAGTGCTGCTGCCACTTCTTCAAGCAGCACTTTGGCATTACAGTGTAAGTGTGGTGGGTTCCACTATATGTAAACTCATCAGTTTTTAAGGATTTCACATTTAAAGCATCAAGAGTGAAATTAAAGTTTATGGAACTGTCTAAAAATTGTATGTGCTTCCTTTCCTGCCACTCTGCCAAGAACTGCCAAATTTAACTGTTTGGCAAAAATATTATAAAAGTTCTTTAGGTTGTCTTATTTTTCAATTTGGGAAAATTATTTTATTTTTTCAAATCCCCCAAGTTTTGTCTTTAAAGAGTTTTTTTTTAACTTCTTCCATGTTCTCTGTGTAGAGAACCTAACAGCATCGCAGCGAAAATGACAATGGATTTGGAGCTGGAAAACAACATCTTGAGTCTTGGCTCTGCCATTAGTAATCACCGCCACCTGGTATCTGTGTGACCCTGGGCAAGTCATGTGATCTCCATAAATCTGTTTCTTCTTTAAAATGGGATTATTAATACTTATTTGTTTCATAGAGCTGTGAGTATCAAACAAAGAAATTTATTCTTTTTTTTTCTTTTTGGTGAGGCAATTGGGGTTAAGTGACTTGCCCAGGGTCACACAGCTAGTAAGTGTCAACTGTCTGAGGCTGAATTTGAACTCAGGTCCTCCTGACTCCAAGGTTGGAGCTCTATCCACTGTGCCACCTAGCTGCCCCTGAGGAAATGTATTCTTTAAAAAATAATTTGTAAACTGTAAAGATTCAGAAAAATGCCAGCTATTTTTATTATTAATTACCTCAAGCTATTAATTGAAGAATTAATTAAGGCATGCCCCATATATTTAACAACTGACACACAGACTGTTATTTGCACACTGCTTTTTCCATCTTCCTCACTAAGAGGATGCTTGGCTCCTCAGCACAGCTAGGCTAAGAACCAATCAGGTCTGAAACAATGGCACCACAACATAGTAGTCATCATTTATGTAGCACTTTTTAATTTGGTTTTATAGGTTTTTTTTTAAAGTTTCATATCTAATTCAGTGATCTATTCCTTCTCTTTTTTATTGAAAAAGGTGTTTAGATATAAAATTTCCTCTAAGGACTACTCTGGCTGTGTCCCTAAAACTTTGGCATGTTGTCCCTGGTTTGGTATATTGGACTGGATTAATGCCCACTTGGTTTCTCCTTAGAATTCCCAATCACTATTTGGTCTGACAGTCTTCTTAGGTCTTTGTTGGAATTGTTGGGTTGCACTGCTTCCTTTGACTCATCCATGTTGGTTGGTCTCTGTATATAGCACTTTTTTATATCACAAAAGAACCAGTGCCATCAAATCCTAGCATTACTGAAAGTGCATGAAAGACGATCACTTTTGAAATCTCTGTGAAAGTATTCACCCTCTCCTCTCAATCAATCAGTCAACAAGCATTTGTTTAGCACATAATCTTGTGCAGGGCATTGGCTAGGTACTGGGGACACAAAGACAGACATGAAACTCCCTGACCTCTGGGACCATTTGAACAGAGGAGACAATATGTACATATATAAATATATATAAATAAATACCAAGTAATTTCTTGGGAGTGGGACTAAATTCAGAAAAGATCTCGTGCAAAAGGGAGCAACTGGGCTGAACTTTGAAGGAAAGAAAATTCTAAGAGGCACAGGTGACAAAGGAATCCATTCCAAGAATTGGGGACAAATTGTACAAAGGTATATAGAAAAGAAGATCAATGACTATGTTTGAAAAATAGCAAGGTTAGTTTAGATGTCTCATAGAGGTCCAAAAGTGATGTAAAGCTATAAGGTAAGAAAGGCACATCAGAATCAAGTTATAATGGGCTTTAAATGCACAGACAAGCCTGTATTTGCTGCTACAGATAATAGGGAGCCACTAGAGTTTATTGAATAGGGGGTTGATTAACATGGTCAGATCTGTAGTAGTATTAATTTGACCGTTGTGTGGAAAATTGGAGAGGGGAGAGAGACTTGAGGCAGGAGATCAATTAGGATGCTGTTGCAATAGCTGGTAAGAAGTGATAAGGACCTGGCCTTTGGTGCCAGCATTCAGGACAAACACTATTTCTCAACTTTTTTTTGTTTTTAATTACTTGCATCAGTATCTGACTTCTACTAGTTTGCAATGTTTGCATTGCAATAACGTATGCTAGCTGCATGGATTTAGTAGACTCATGGGTTTGCCCAGGATCTAAAAAAAAAAACCAAAAAACCAAAAACAAAACCAAACACAAAAACATCTGTAACATTATTTCTAGGGGAAAATGTGTTTTAGGTTCCAAACAGAAGACATAATACCCAAACTCTTACAAAGTTATTTTAAAACGAAGTCGGGGACAACACACAGCAGCAGTACATTAATACTGTAATAATCTTTAAGTAATAACTAATAACAATCTCTAAAGAATTAGCAAATTTCCTGTGATGTATGTCAAAAGCGAAACTTTTATTACTGAAGATCATAGCTCACTTTTATGTAATGATCTGCTTATAAATAACACTAGGATCACTGCTGACTAAGCAGTGGAAAGCTGTTACACAAAAGAAGGGTCAGATTTGTTCTCCTTTGCTCCAGAGGGCAGAATGGATAGAGTTTTGGTGAGGAAGATTTCATCCTGATATAAGCAAAAAGTCTGAAACACTCTGAACTATCCAAAATTGGAATAACTTGTTTGGGAAGTAGTTTCTCACTAAAGTGCTTCAAGGGAAAGTTGGAGGATTAATAGCAGTGAGAGCTAATAATAAATTGTCTAATTCAACCAATACTTTTTAGTGCTCATACCACTGGTTATTCCAATTTATGACCTATTATCCTTTCCCTTCTTTTATTTCTCACTTTTAAAATTAGTATTACAGATTTTTCTAGATGATGTACAAAAGTTGTCAATTACAGAAAAGTTTTTTAATTCTAAGATGTTTATCTTATTTATCAATTACTTACTTCTTTTGTGTGTTTACTTAATTATTGCACTTGATTTCAGGACCTGTAAGGCCTATATTTTTTAAACCTTATAGAATGCATCCTTGACAAACTGAGATACATAATAATATTATTCAAGCAGTAGAGAATCAAAATTATATTGATCGGGTAAACATTTATTAGCTATTAAAAAGTGACCAGACTTCCTTAAATAAGACATACTTACGAAACAAAAGGAATTTTTAGTATAGGATCTGCGTTGTCAACAGGAAGGCTTCCAGTTTTAAAATGAGGATTAAACTGTGTCAAATGATTTCGAAGAATGCCAACAGCCACTTGTGCATGAGGATCAAGACTAACTCTGA
The DNA here is from genome assembly GCF_900497805.2 of Vombatus ursinus. NCBI lineage: Eukaryota > Metazoa > Chordata > Mammalia > Diprotodontia > Vombatidae > Vombatus > Vombatus ursinus. Next base: position 3,640,816 of record NW_020954565.1, on the reverse strand, counting down.
AAATGTTAGTGAGGAAATGATAAAATGGAGTAACTTGTTAAAAAGCAATAAGACTGACAAAAATATTTCAATCATATATACATGTACACAACATATTTAAATATTTTAAAGCAATAAACATACCTGAATATAATAACACTTCCTGGAGTTAAGTTTTCAAACTCTATTTCTTGAACATATTCATTAGGACCTTTTTTGGCAACTCCAGCTTGCTTCACAATTTTACTTTCATTAAGCTTAAAAAGAAATTAGTTAAACTTTCAAGTAAATCCATACTAATGTCATTAATATATTACATGTAATAACAGAAAGAAAAGTCATATATACCTGGATATGTTCTTTAATCTCTACTGTGATATTTGGCATTCCATTGATTGAATTCTCATCTTTTCTGTATGGACTTGTATTTCTTTCAACAGTTCTAGCCTCAAGAACAACTTCTTCAATTTTGCCTGAAAAAAAAAAATTACATTATTTTTCAGCTATAACATAACTTGGAAACAGCCATTTTTATTGTCTTTAAATTTTCTGAATTACAAGCATACAGTATTTTAGTTCCATTACAAGTTAAAAAGGAGCACTAAGAATTTGGAGATGAAAATGCAATAAAAATCACAGAACTGGAAGGACAGAAGGGCACTTAGAGGTAATCAAGTCAAATCCCTGATGCAATAAATGGATCTCCTCTGCACCTTTCAAGGTGCCATCCAGTCATGGATTGAATACTTCCAGTAACAGGGAACTCACTATCTCATAGAAGTAATCTACTTTGTTTTCAGATAGCTCAAATTGTTAAAATTTCTGAACTATTAACCCATCTTCTCAGGGGCTACAAATGAATTCCCTCTTCCACAGGATTGCTGCTTGAGATATCTGAAAATTAATCAGATTTATCTGTAGTCTCTGGGCTATTAATGACTAGTTCCTTTAACTTTTTCAAGACAGCTTTGAGTCCATTTATTACCTTAAAATACAGTGCTCTTGGTACACTATAGCCTGATTATCTTAAAATACTTCAAAACAGTCTTACCAGTACAAAGTACAGATGGATTATTGTTTCACTTTATTTGTAAACTGTGCTTTTATTAATGCCAATCAGTGTTAATAGTAGACACGAGTACAAATGTCAAATAGAATATAGTTGAGGGAAGACCCCTGGGAGTTTATCAGTAGAGACTTTCCTCCAGGTTGACATTAATGCGTTATTCAACATTTTTCAACCAACTATGAATCTGCTTATTTATACTATCATCCATACCACATTTTTCTATCTTTGTCCAAAAGGATATCACAAATTTTTTCTTATTCAGATAAACCACATTTATGGAATTTCCCTAATTCATTAGCCTAGTAATTGTTAAACAAGGAAGACCTGAATTTAGTGAACCTAACCTGGTTCCTAGTGATCTAATTCTCTAAGCTTTCATAAATTATCCACTTAATAAACCATCCCAGAATTCTTCTGGAAATTGATATTAAGCTTCTCAAATTATAATTTCTGGAATTAATCATTAAAACAAGTGGTAGTCATATGGGAGTCAATTGTATTTTATAAGGACACATTTTTAGAGGTACTTAAAAGTAAAAATTTCCCCATAGCATTTTTTCTTCATGAATTCACATAATATACTTTGGAAAAAGTCACCATTTATTAAACATTTAAAATCTTACAAATTCTATCAATGGCTGTGATGTGCAGAAAATACACATATTATTAGTTGCCTAAGCAGACTGTAACTATTTTAGTTCAGATGAGGCAGAGATCATCAGTGGGTTTTTAACTGGATTTTAAAGTATGTATATGAATAGATAGATCAGAGATACGAAATTCCAAGAGGCAGATGTGAACGAAGATAGAAAGGCATGACATCAGAAAGGATTTTTATTTTGATATTCTTTTTCAATGAACAAAAACAATCTATTTTTCTCTCCCCACCCCAGGCATGGCATTTTGAGGGAGTCTGTATACTAGTTCTGTTGAGGCAGAGGGACTGTATAGGGGACTAGGCAGTAAATGCAGGTTGGGGTAGATTACATATGGCTTTGAGTGCCAGGCTCAGGAGTCTGGGAATTTATCCTAATATACAATATGGATCACGGTTTTTGATCAAAGAGATGACATCATGAAATTGTGTAGAGGGGATTTTTGTTCAAGTACTGAAGACTCTGAGGTCCTTCACAACTCCGAGGTTCTGTTACACCTGATACTTACTGGTTGTGTGACCCTGGGTATGGCACTTCACCTTTCTAAGCCTCAGCTTCCTCATTTGTAAGATGGGAAAAATTATATTTGTAGGACCTATTTCACAGGATTCTTGTGAGGATCAAACATGATACTTTGCAACCTTTAAAATACCATATAAATGCTAGTTATTATTACTATAAGAACTATAAGTATGCCACTTTATTTATTGCCTTATATTATTCCTCAATGTCACCTTTGTTTCCTCAACTAGATTGGAAATTTCTTGAGGGTGGGTACTTTGTTTTATATTAGAACACTTTTCCAATGCTCCTAAATCCCTAAATTAGCACTGTTCTGGATATGAGTTAAAAAATTATTAAATACTTACTAATTAAAAAGATAGCTATAGTTTGGAAAGTTTGATATTGCCATTGTAACTTGATAAATGAGATTTGAAAAGTTGAATTGCTTCCCTTTGGTTGTTTTCTTAATAGTACTTTTTAAAAAAGATGGTAGAACGACATACTTATAAAAACACCCTGCCCCTAAAGGAGATAGATAATAACATAAAGAAGTAAAATTGACCTCAAAGGTCTCACTGATATGTGACAAGGTAAAATCAATGATTACAGAATGGCTCTGGATAGATTCTTATTCAAAAGAAACAGGATAGGTAAAGAGGAGTGTGAGGAAAGTCAAGATAGCATTAAGATGATATACTTAGGTGAGGAAATTCAGAAACCAGAAGAAGGAAATCATGGTGGAGAGAATTTGGGTGAAAACCAAAGGAAGAAGGAGAAATGCCTTTTTCATCAAATTATATTATAGACCTAAAGAGGAAATAGAGGAGATTGTGAAATAGATCACTAGCCTAGCATAGACACGCTACCTAGTAGTGATGGGAAACTTCAATTATCAAGGCATTTGCTGGACGTCTCTTTCTTCCAAAAGCAGTGCAATTAATAACTTCTTGACTTGCTTAATGAGAATTTGTTCCTTCAAAAAGTAGAGGGATAACAAATGGGGAATTCCATTCTGGGTCTCATTCTCAACAACAGGGAAGAATTGCTTGCAGGGGTAGATATGATGAGACCCTTATGGGGAAGTGACTACTCCCTAATACAGTTTCTGAAAGAAAAGAGGAAAACCAGGGAGTCTGACATGCACCCTAGATTTTGGAAAAACAGCTTTTAAAGAGTTCAGATGAGTAGGGAAGATCCTATAGACTAAACTTTTTAGAGGAAGCGAGTCCACGAGGGATGGGAAATTCTCAAGAATGAAATATTGAGCACACAGAAGGAAACAATTCTGACAAAAAGAAATACTGGAGTTGTCTAAAGAGACTAATGTGGATGCACAGAGAATATAGCAACCAATTAAAGATTTCAAAAAAAATATGTATAGAAGATGAAAGAGGAAGAAACATAAATACAAAGATAATGCATAATCTGTAAGACTAGTGTCAGGAGTGTTACACCTCAGAATAAGCTGAGGGTGGTGAAAAAAACTAAGGACAACAAAAAGGCTTTTTAATTTTAAAAATTGTATTAGGAGAAATAAAAGATCCAAAGAATAGACAGCACTGCTATTGGGGGGGTAGAAGACACAAAGACTACTGATGGAGATGTTCAACTCTTATTTTGTTTCTGTTTTCTAGGCCTAGGATTGTCAATGATATTTGAAAGATTGGTACACTCATGCAGGAATGAAAAAGGGTAAGTTGTCCTAATTTTCAAAAAAAGGAAGACAGTAGATTTTGCAAACTATAAAGTAGTGTCCTTAACTTCATGCGAAAATTCTGTAACAGATCATTTAAGAAACTGGTAATATCTAGAAAAGAAAGCAGTAATTAGAAATAAGCAGCATGGCTTCATCAAGAACAGACCATTCCAAACTATCCTTATTTCCTTTGCAATAGATTATTAAAGTAGTAGATAGCACTTTACATATAATATTCCATTTGATCCTTGGTCTAACTTTATGAAGTAGGTGCTTCTATGATTTCCATTTGTAAAAAGGAAGAAAAAGAAGCTGAGACAGGTTTTTACCCAGAGTCAGTCAGCATACCCAGTATGTCTTGAGTCAGAATCCAAAGTCAGGTCTTCCTAATCAAGCGCAGGACTTCATCAACTATGCTATGCAAAGTCTTACACGTGACTTTAAAAAAAAATCATAAGTGTAAAATACGGGAGGTGTGCTTGGACAGCAGAAAAAGACCTGAGGTAGTCTTATGCCTAACTTCAAGCTCAATGAGTCAGCAATGGGCTATCACAGTGAAAAAGCCCTGATATCTCGGGCTGAATTAAGAGGCTCAGAGTTCTCAGGAACCAGGTTATATTTCCAGTGTCCTCTGCCCTGGTCAGACTTCATCTGGAGTCCTGTGTTCAGTTGTAGGACCACAGTTTAGAAGGATCCATGATCCAGAGTAGGAAAGACAGGATAATAAATAACTGAATCACTGTGAAACAGAGATTGACTAAAAGAACTGGAGAGGTTTAACTCAGAGAAGAAAAGACTCACAGGTGAAATGATAGCTGTGTATCTGAAGAGCTATCATCCAGAGGACAAATAAGACTTGTTTACTTGGCTCCAAATGGCAGAACCAGAGCACCATGTGGAAGTTTCACAGAAATAAATTTAGGCTAATGTCGAGAAAAACTTCCTAACCCTCAGAGCTGTCTCAAAGTGGAATGGACTGCCATTGAAGGAATGGGTTTTCCCTTATTAGATGTCTTGGTAGAGAGGTTGGATGTCTACTTGTTGGATATGTTATAGTGGAGCCTCTTTTTCAGGTATGTGCTGGATTAAATCCCAGTCTGATTAAACCCCTTCCAACTCCAAAATTCTGTGCTATATAAATCCAAAGATAATAAAATAAATAAAAGTCTGGTGGCAAATCTGGAGTGAAGTAAAAGCCTAAGGGTGAAGTTCTCTAATGGAAAAATATTGCTGTAATTATTTAAACATATTATTAATTGTTATTTATTTATTTATTAATTATTTAAACACATTAAACATATTTAAACATAAACACAATTATTTAAACAACTTGAACTGTGTTACCTGGGATGCACATTTGAGGAACTTCTTTGCTGTAAAATGATGTCTTAGGATTCCTGAATGCAGTTCGAGACACAGCCACTACAGACTGATGGATACTAGGTGAGTGTCTTGTTACTGCTACTATGTCTTCATCAACTTGATCAACATACACCTGATTTTAAGTAAATAAAACAATAAATTATCTACTTTCCCAAGAAGTTTAGCCTTAGTGTAAATAAATCTTTTAAATTATAGCAATAATAGGGGCAGCTAGGTGGTGCAGTAGATAGAGCACTGGTCCTGGAGTCAGGACAACCTGAGTTCAAATCCAGCCTCAGACACTTGACACTTAACTAGCTATGTGACCCTGGGCAAGTCACTTAACCCAATTGCCTTGCAAAAACAAACAAATTATAGCAATAATCTAATTCTATACCTGAATAAAACCTTTAGCTCCAAGCTCTTGGTGTAACTTATTAATGGCCCGTCTTGCAGCAATAATTCCACTTTGGAGGTTAACTTCACTTGAATTTGAAGGAGATGCATGAGGATTCCACTTAGTATAAAACCTTTCTTCAGACACTACAGAAATCTACACAAAGGCAAAATATATATATATATATATTATATATATACACACACACACACACACATATATATATACATATACACACACATATATAGGTATACATTAAGAAAAATGATGACTCTTCAAAAATTAGAATTCAAGTTATCTCACAATAAGTGCAAAGCAAATACATGGTGTGAATATTAAAGAACATATCATTAAGAAATTAGAAGAGAAACAGATCACATAGTTTTTATTGCTATGGGTAGGAAATACATTCTTAACCTAACAAGGGATATAGCTAATTTCAAAAGATAGACAATTTTGATCACATGAAGCCGAAATGCTTTTGCCCAAATAAAATCAATGTCTTTAGGATAAAAAGAGAAGTTGTTGAATGGGAAAAATCTTTTTACCAAATTTCTTTCATAAGGGTTGGTATTCAAGATATACAGACAACTAACAAATATAAAAAACTAAAAATGAAAGCCATTTCTCAATGGAAAAGTGGTCAAACGATATGAACGAAGAATTCTCGAAGAAAATTGCAAATTATTAATAACCACAGAAAAGAATGCTCTGAATCCCTAATAAGAGAAATACAAATCTTAAGGTTTTTACTTCTCATCCAGCAAATTGGCAAAGATGGTAAAAGATGGAAATAGTCCATGTTGGAGGGGTTGTATAAAGATAGGAACACTAATACATTACTGGTGAAGCTGTGAATCAGTATAACCATTTTATAAAGCAACTGGAATTATGTGAATAAAATAACTAAAATGTTCTTAACTGTTGACCCAGATATTCCACTACTAGGCATATACCCCAAGGAGGTCACTGACAAAAAACACGAAAGGACCCATATACACCAAAATAGTAGCATTTTTTGTGATAGCAAAGAACTGGAAAGAATTTAGATGCCCATCAACTGCGGAATAACTAACCAAACAGTGGTACATAAATATAATGGGATGTTACCATGCCGTAAAAAATGAAAAAGAGAATACATAGGAGTTTGGAAAGACTTACATGAATTGATGGAAAATGAAACAAGTAGTGCCGAGAAAACAATACACACAATGACTATTAACAATCAACAATGTAAAAGGAAGGAACAATGGCCACAAAACAACTGAAAATGAATGTTGTAAAATTATAAAGAACAAGCTTGACCTTTAAATAAGAGATATAAATACACACCTTTCTCTACTCCTTTTTAGAGGTGGAAGGGATGACAACAAATGTGAAGCACTGAATATATTGTTATACTTTTTCTATGCACTGATCAAATTTACTGAATTTTTAAGGGATGTAAAAACAAAAGACAACAATAAAATTTGTTTTAAAAAAAGAATCACCATAAAAAGAATCAAGACAATTTATTATGCTAATATATTTATAAAATTGTATATTAAAATGAACACATACACACCTGATGAGGTACTAATTCATCATAGCCTCTAGCACTTCCACTAGCACAACAAGCCATGGAAACAATTGTGGAACTTGGGAGAGCATCATATGCTGACCGATGCTAGGGGAAAAAAGGTATTTTCTTTCAGAGCTATACACAGTGTCATCACAGAAAGATAACTGCACAACATTAAGGTTTCATATAGACTTTTTTTTTTTACCAATCAATTAGCAACATTTATTATAAGTACCCATTATGTCAATGTCACAAACCCTCAACAGTATCTGATGATCTGATCCTTTACAAATTTTGAAATCTAGAAAATCAGTTAACTACATATGACATTTAACAAAAACAACTTAACATAAGAAACAGATCAGATACTTACCACAATAGGACATTCATTATCGTGTGTAATATCCATGAACAGAGCATGTGCAATAGCAGGCATTAAAGGTCTCAAACATGGTTGAACAAAGGATCCAACAGGTTCTCCTCCATATCGGTAAACTAGTCTGCCCTCTTCATGACTATTATAAGCACTCATTGCCTCTGCAGTGAAAAAACACACACTGACAATTTGTTCAAGCAACTTTCAAGAAAATATTAATAATTCTCACTGCCAATATGAATACCATGCAGTCTACACGAAGAGTAAAACTACTTTAAGAGTAATCAAGGGTTTAGATTTTTAAAATAAACTTGAATATTTAACAGGTAGGAGATATGTTTACAAAATTTTACTGAAAATAAATGTTTCATATAAAGTGAATATTCTGCATTCATGAAAGATTTGGCTGCAAGGTGGCTAGTAAAAGAAACTCAAGGATACCACCAGGCTTCAAGGTGGGAGATATTTAAGAAAAGTCAAGCATTTTTTTTCAGCTACCAAATGATTTGGATCTTTTGTTTTAAATCATGTACATTCATAAATAATGAATCTCATTGATTGCTCCAAATGATCTTTCAATTTAAAACGAGGTACCTTATTCTATAGCAGGAATATGTTACTGAGGACATATTCCTACAATAAACTGTAAGCTTAATTCCAATTGTCCTTAGTCATTACTTTAAATAACTACAAGACCTTTTTATTTTAATTAACTGCATTACAACCTGCTAAGCAATGTGCATGACTAACAAATGCCTTTTCATCAACTAAACTAATAACATGCATGCTTTTTAGACCAAAAAAAAAAAATAATTACACTACAGCAAGCCTACCTCTTATTAAGGAGCTAATGCCCAGTCTAGTCACAAAGATATTGTCCAGCTCCTCACTTCCTGTGAACAGCTCAGCCACTACATACAAATTGGGCTGTAATTTCCTAGCAGCATCAAGCATATACTACAAAAAGCATGACCATAAAAGCAAGAGAAGCGGGTGAGTAGAGCAAGAAAAATAAAAAGAACATGAGACCAGGCATAGATTAGACACAGGGAATTGCCACGCAGCAGGACAAAACGGAAAGCCAAATGAATTTAAATATATGTATGTATGGAAATGACAAAGAAACCCAACACACACACAGCCAGTATGAGAATTAATCAATATATGCAGCCAAAGAAGAAAAAAAATTAGAATTTACAACAGACATAAGGATACAAGGGGAAAAAAAGAAAAAGAAAGAGAATGTTAGTGTCACATTGAAAAATATCAATCATAATGCCATCCTGCATGGCTTCCCATTGATTTTTATACCTCTAATCAGACTGGTAATTCCCAGGCGATTGACAAAGACATTGTCGAGGTACTCACTGCCCGTGAAGAGTTCAGCTATCACATAAAGATTAGGTCTGACTGACCTGGCTGCAGCCAGCATCTCCTACAGATTGTAATAAACTTTTAAAGTCTCTTAACAAACACAACCTGCACTTGTGCAGGGGCACACCTGAAGCTAGTGCGAGCCAGGTAGCTAATTCTAACCCAGTAATCAGTTATCAGGCTTCTGCAGGAAAACATTTACCAGAATACATGTAGAAAGGCTAATGAATACACTGAATTCTACTAACAAGTAATAAGGAGAACCCACATTCTAATCATGTATTAAGGGATTTAAAGTAGACTTTTGTAACAATTTCAAATTATAAGCAAAAAATTTAAGTTTTAATTATATGAACTGATGCGTACATACATACATACACACACATATACATACATATGTTTTTAGCACCATTATCAAGAGGCATCTTTATATGCTTCTCTTCTTTGAGGATATATCATAAAAATTCTTTATTAAAAATTTTTTTGGATTAGACTTGTGATTTCATTGGTGTGGAAAACTCGAGGTAAGGAATTCTCTCTTCTAATGCAGTCTGGCACCTTTTCTGCCAGTTACAGTCTTTAACTGTTGCCTGGGGACACTGAGAGGCTAAGTGACATGCCCTGGATTACACAACAAGTGTGGTTTAAGAAGTGGGACTTATATCCAGGCCTTCCTGACTCCAAGGACCACTCTCTATTCACTATACCACACTCTTTCCAGTAAAAAAAAAAAAGATAGTAGAAGTTAAGATTATGGATATACAAACCTCTAAATAATACTATACAAGTTAAAGTAATGGTTACTGGTGGGCTGCCAAAATATACATCAGCCTGCAGAAAAATGACAGGCTCCTAAGAATAGGTAAATACATAGGAAATTTGCAAAACTGCACTAGATGATAATAGCTAGCATTTATATAGTGCTTTAAGATTTGCAAAGTACTTCACAAATATTATTTCATTTTTATCTTTACAACCACCCTGAGAGGTATGTCATATTATTATCCCCATTTCACAGATGAGGAAATTGAGGCAGACAAAGGTTAAGTGACTTGTTTAGGGTCAGATAGCTAGTGTTTGGGGCAGGATTTGAATTCAGGTCTTCCTGATTACAGGCCCCATGCTCTACCCACTACCTAGCTGCCTTAACAGTTTCAAATGCTGGCTGTGGCTCAAGGGGACTTGCTAAAAGCCCAAAGCAGAAGGCAGACAATAGAACTATTAATGCTTATACTTATATTTACATGATAATAAGAAAATTAAGTCAGTATGACAATATAACTGGTTTCAAAATATGTTAGAATTACTGTTACAACTGATGGTCCTTCTTTATAAACAGTCAATCATCAAGAGATAGGACATCAGTTCCATTTTGAAATAGGTTCTACATTAAAACCCAAATAGAATTTAATATCTTAGTCATTTCATCTTACAGTGTTGTAGAAATATATTAAAAGAATAATTCTGGCTAGATATGAGATACATGTATGATATTAGGAAATTAATGGTGTGAAGATTAATGACCTTTATATTTTTTGTGGTGGCTATACTGACAAAAAAGGACCATCAATTCTGTTTAAGTCTTTTATTGGTACTGTTACAGTGTTTGCATATGTGTGTGTTTATATAAATACAAGCATACATAAAACTGTAACTCAACATATATATGCATATGTATATATATGTGTGTATACACACACACACACACACACACACATATATAATATATATAAAAGATGTCATTAGCATGGATACTCCCTCAACCAGTTAGACTGTGACTTGCTTATATCTCTTCAATCACTATTTAAACAACAAAATAACTCTTCAGTATTAAGTCAGAAATTTCCCCTTAGGAAAATCCAGGTGGGGAAAGAGGGAGAGACCTATATACTTGAATAAATATTGCAATGTAGAATATGCTACACAGTATTATAATGTTAAGAAAATGCTAAAAGCAACCTAGAAATATTCAACTAAAAATCAAGCATAAATTGCTAGTACTTAGCAAATTATCAACAAACTATATTGCTTAAGGATGTTTTTTCCTACTATTCAGAAGTTAAATTGAAAATATCAATTTGTAGACATTTTATAAAGTTACAATACTATCACAAAATCAACTAATAAACCAAGGTAAACAAAGTACCCAATCATTAAAAGCCAGCACATTATTTTTTGCTTTAAATATTTTTCCCCTAGTTTTCCTGAATTTTTTTTATAATAGATATGTTTTAGTTTCCTGTACCTCAGCTACATGAAGAGGCGTTGAGTGGCAGTTATCCAGGCGTACTCCCTGGAAATAAGTGGCAGTTATTTCAGTATATTTTTTCATGTGAGCCCAAAGGTATGGACAGTCTTCTGGTTTATTTCCATAGCGTAATTTCACACTGTCACCCCAGCAAATGAGCTCTCTCCTCAGATAAACTTCTGAACCTGTAAAAAAGAGAACTTGTTTTCATAAGTACAAAAATATGAATCAATCACCAATCACTTATTTGGTACTTACTATGTTCTAGGTACTGTGTTAAATGTTGGTGATTTTAAAAAAAAAAGCAGGGGCAGCTAGGTGGCACAGTGGATAGAACACTGGCCCTGAAGTCAGGAGGACCTGAGTTCAAATCCAGCCTCAGACCAAACAAACACTTGACACTTACTAGCTGTGTAACCCTGGGCAAGTCGCTTAACCCCAATTGCCTTAAAGAAAAAAAAAAGCAACACAGGTCTCTGTCCTCAAGGACTTTACTTTCTAATGAGGGAGATATTATGAACATAAGAGGTATAAAGAAGATATATACAACAATACAAGGTAACCCTTAGAGGAGAGGGCAGGTGGAGACAGGGAGAGGTCTCCTGAAAAAGATGGTGTTTAAACTGAGTCTTGAGGGAAGGCACAGATTCTAAGAGGCAGAGGGGGGAAGGGAGAATATTCAGAGCAGAAAGATAGTCAATAGAAAGTCATGGAGGGAAGAGATGAGATATTGTGTGTGAGGGACATTAAGAATGCCAGTTTGGCTGGCCTGTAGGGTATGTGGAGGGCAGTGATATGAAATAAAACTGGAAAGAGAATAACAAGCCAAGTTGTGAAGAGTTTTAATGCCAAAGTTTATATTTGAACCTAGGAGGTAATATGGAACCACTGGAATTAATTGAAAGTTTTGGGTAGGAGGAAGGGAGGTTATTTGTATGAGACTTGGTTGGACTTCTTTAGGAAAATCACTTTGGCAGTTCTGGGGATATTGACTACAATGGGTAAAGACTTGAGGCATCGAAACTGAATAGAAGACTATTCCAATAGTACAAGTGAGAGGTGATGAGGGGCAGAAATGGGATGGTGGATATATCAGTGATGAGGAGACTCAAAGGAGAGATAGAGGGGATAGAAACCACAAGATTTGGCAAATAACCAAAATGTTATGTGAGTGAGATTGAGGATGACACCAAATTTGGGAACCTAAGTGACTGAAAGGATGGTGGTGTCTTTGACAGTGATAATGAAGTTTAGAAGAGAGGAAGATTTAGAGGGAGAAGAGGTAGGAAGATAATGAGTCTTGTTTGGGTCATATTGAGTTTGATATATGCCTACAAGATATGCAGTTTGAAACATCTAACAGTTGGTGATATGAGACTATATGTCAAGAAAAAGACTAGAGATTGATACAGAGAACTGAGATTCATCTGCACAGAGGTGATAAATGAATCCATGGAAGCTAATGAGATCACCAAGAGTAATAATAATAATAATAATAATAATAATAATAAAGATGATGATGATGATATTTTTATATAGCATCTATGTGCCAGGCTCTGCCCTAAGTGCTTTACAAATATTATCTCATTTGATCCTTGTAACAACCCTGGGAGGTATATATTATTACTCCCATTTTACAATTGAAGAAACTGAGGCAAATAGAAATTTAAGTGACTTGCCCAGGACTACTCAGCTGGTAACTGTCTGAGGCCAAATTTGAACCCAGGTCTTTTTGACTCTAGGTTCAGCACTTTATGTAGTATACTACCTAGCTGCCCCAGGGAGAGAAATGGTAAGACCTCAATTTAATTCTTATACATGTCATGTTACTCTTTAATTAAAAAATCTTCAAAGGCTCCTCATTGCCTACTGAGTAAAGTTCAACTTCATCTCCCTGTCACTCAAGGTTGTCTTACCATGTGGTGCCATTGTACATATTTAGCTCTATCTCAACTCATACACTCTCCTCCTCACAGCCTGTACTCCAACCAGACTGGATTATTTTCTTCTTGCCTGCTAAATTCCGTCCTATCCTTTAACACCCAACTCAAATTTTTCCTCCTCTAGGAAGCCTTCTCAGACCTCATCTCCCATTGGTGATGATTTTTCATTACTGACTATAACACAAAAAGCTTTATTTTGTAATTCTTTAATGTGCTTAATACGTAACATTATGTATTATACTATTCCCCACTTAAATTATAACCTCTATGAAGGCAGAGATAATTTTATCTGAAAATATCTTCCCAAGTACTTAGCACATAGACTTGTATATGGATGGCATTTTAATACATGTTTTCTGAATCAATCAACAAACAACATTTATTAAGTTCCCACTATGTGCCAGGCATTGTGCTAAGTATTAGGGATAAAAGTACAAAGAATGAAACCATCTCTACTCACAAGGAACTTATAATGAGGGAGACAATGAGTACACACATAATTATTTACAGCATAACGAGTAGTTAAATAAAACCACTTTTGGAAGGAGTATACAAGCATTTGGTGGGAGGAGGGTCTCAAACAGAAAGGCTTCATATAGAAGACTGTGCTTGAGCTTCATCTTCATGGAAAAGAGGGATTCTATGAGGTGAAGGTTAAGGAGGGAGAATCCTATATGAGGAACAGAGAGAGGCCAGTTTGACTGAATCAGCATGCAGAAGGAGGAGTAATGTCCAATGAGGTTGAAAGGTAGTTTGGTTCCAGACTGTGAAGGGGTTTGAATGTATATTGATATGTTATGTTAGTATTATCTGGGATAAACAAAGGATCTGAGCATGAAATGAAAAATACATTTGAGTATGTATAGTACCTTTTCTTTGAATGATAAAAACATTTCATTGTTTTAACAACTTTATACCAGTGGAAAGAATCAGAATTCCAACTAATACATAAGAGAGACAATAAAAGGAGCAAAATTATGAAGGTAAGTAATAGTCACTGATTCAAAACTGGGAATAGCTGCATAGGCATGAACATGATATAAATCTACTCTAACCCCTAAATGTGTGTGTGTGTGTGTGTGTGTGTGTGTGTGTGTGTGTGTAGTTGAAGTTGTCAGAAATATAATATGGATCAATTCTTATATGAAGTTTCTAGGTTTTCCGGAGTCTATCATCATGCTCTAAATACAGGAAGTTCTTAACACACATTTAATGTTGTCTTTATGAGGTTGGTAGGTAAATAAACAGCCGACTATTATACAAAAAACATAAAGTAATATAGTCAAAACCCTGAGTTAAATAGGAGATCCATTCTTGAAAAACAGCTTTATAACTTACAATTATGTAACTGGAAACACTAAGTCTACAGAAAATTGAGGCTTAGGAGATATCCAGGTTATTTAACTTTAGTAAAATGTTTTAACATTTAATAACTTTATTAATTCCCAAACTAGATAGCTCACAAAATGAGAGAGAAAAGGATTGCTGAAGATGGTTAAGGAAAAGTAAGAAGTGTTGGGAAGTTGGCTCAGTCTCCCTTCTGTCTCTCAAACATAAAACAAGAAGGGAACTTGCTCTTTTGAAAATGGTGTCTAAAAGACAAGGAAGGGGCAGTTAGGTGGCACAGTGGATAGAGCACCAGCCTTGGATTCAGGAGGACCTGAGTTCAAATCTGGCCTTAGACACATAACACTTACTAGCTGTGTGACCCTGGACAAGTCACTTAACCCCATCCCACTGTCTAGTCAAAAAAAAAAAAAGAAAAGAAAAAGAGAAGGGAGTATACCCTGCTTCAAGACTACTCCTGGAAAACCTATGACAGAAGAAATTGATGGGTAAAAGGCACTGGCAGAATGGACAATGAATATAATTTTGATCACAAATATCTCAGGCTCATATTGCATGAATTGAAGATTAGTGGCTTTAAAGCAATGGAAAAAAATGCAAACACCACCCTGTTAAGCCTTATAACTATTTATAATTTACCCCAAATTAGTTAGAAATCGGAATGCCTAACACCTGAGATCTTTGAGAAGGTTAATTTTGTCTAAGATAGGAGATAGAAGGAAACTCTGAAACATGGAGACATTTAAGGAAATGGCTGGGTTGTGTGGAAAGTGGGAGTCTTTGAACAAAGAGAAGACAGCATGAAGCTACTAAGTACTATGTGGAAACAGTTAAGAAGTGAAAATGAGGTGAAGAAAGAAGGTTTGAAGGTGCAAAGGATAGGCTTTATCTATTTTGAAATTTTCTTTAGGGTTCTATGTGTATCAATTACTAGCTAAAAATCATCCTTAGGCTGCATTTGCAAATGCTTGGCACACGTGGCTTAGGTAGTTTGGTGGTACAGTGGATACAGTGGTGGACTTAAGAAAGTCCAGAAAGACCCTAGTTTAAATCTTGCCTAAGATACTAGGTTTGTGAGACTGGTCAAGTGACCTCTATCAGATTCAGTTTCCTCATCATCTATAAAATGAGGATTATAATAATACCTACTTCATGGGGTTGCTGTGAGGATCAAACAAGATAACACATAAAGTGCTTTGCAAACT
The DNA here is from genome assembly GCF_900497805.2 of Vombatus ursinus. NCBI lineage: Eukaryota > Metazoa > Chordata > Mammalia > Diprotodontia > Vombatidae > Vombatus > Vombatus ursinus. Next base: position 3,625,099 of record NW_020954565.1, on the reverse strand, counting down.
TTAAAACCCTATGTAAATACTAGCTATTAGTATGCGTTGGTGACTTTCAATGCTCAATATACCACAAAAATGTAAAGGGAAATATTGTCTCAGTTGAAACAGTGGTTAAATTGAAGGTAAAATCAATATATTAAAGGAAAAAACCTCTAAAAATAATTCCTAGCTTGTATTATGAAAATTATATTCACATGTATAAATACCTGCAAGGTGCTTTTGTCAAAGAGTAAAAATATTTATCCTAATCATCCTTTAAGCAGTAGTACAACCCAAAGTAAAACAAATGAAACATATATTATTGAGCTGCAATAAAACTGTTCTTGGTTCCAACCATACATGTATAACAAAGGTATACCTGGTTCAGCAAAGTTTCGAAGAGGATCATCTCCCATTACCCAGCCATTATGTGCCATGAAGAAACAACTTTTATCTGGGCGATTAATAAAGGTTTCTTCTTCTGCAAGTGTCATTTCTCCAAATGGGAAAGTAAAGTATCTATGAAGATATAATTCAATATTAAGGCAAGGCAAAAATGAATTTAGGACAAAATTTTAAACAATCATTGTGAAAATTAAACTTTTCAGCCCTAAGAATGAATAAAATTAGTTTTCACATTATTTACAGGAAATAAATTTCAATCTAAATAACAGAGGAATTGTTTGGACATGTAGTACCTTGAGTTGGAGTTCAGAGTAAAAAAGATTAGGATAACTTTTCTTTTTTTTGTTCTGGATTTGTACTTTCATCAGCATAAGGAACTCCTAATCTGGACAATATGGAAATGGTAAATATAAGACTTACAGATGGGCCTGGGGCACAAAAAAATGACGTGATTCACTCATGGTCAGAAGTTAGTTTGTGTCTGAGGCAAAATCTGAATGCAAGGCTTCCTCAATCTAAGGCCAGATATGTCTCTCTGTCTGTCTGTCTGTATCTCTCAACAGAAGCTGACTTTTCTATATTATTCTGTGGTTGACAAAACACTTGGATCCTCATGACAATTCTGTGAAAGAGGTGATGAGAGTATTATCATCATTTTATAGATAAGAAAAGTCCAGGGTTCAATGGCTTTCCCAGGCCCCCACAGCTACTCAGGGCACAACTAGGGTTTGAACAAATGTCCCCTGACTCTAAATTCAATACTCTCACTTCTTCTGTCCACAATACTTTTGGACAAAAAAATCATGTAACTACTGAAAAATTATGCAGAGAAGGTATTAAGTAGCCTGGAAAGCAGTTACCCAGTTGTACAGTGAGTAATAAAACAAGGTTTTATTCTCTAAACATTTCTTTGGTTTATTCCTGCCACATAGGTTCTTCATTCCTGTTTCTATTTTGCTGAATGTCACTGTAATAAGCCACAAAACCACGCTGACTTGGTCTACTACAAATTTATGTTATCTGATCTCAATTAGGCTCTAATTCCAATCCTTTCACTCTTGCATGACTGATCCTATATCCTTCCCCACAGTGTCAATTATCAAATGAGATAATAATAATATTGCACGGTGCTTGGTACATAATAGGTACTTAATAAATGCATGTTCCCTCTATCCTAAACCATCTCTTCTCTAATAAGGTAACCTATAACACTATCTCCTCTCACCTTCTCAACAGGAGTACCTCCACCCAGACTTCACTGCAAAAAAATGAGGCTACTATACATTTCCTTTCTTGTTCAGCTCTACAATTCAAATAATCTTAGATTCATCATTACCCTCTCCTCCTTTTCTCCAGTCTCAATGGTGCCTATTTTTCCCTACCATTTCCAACCCTACTACTTGTGCCATTAATGCCCTCCTATCTCCTCTAAGAGTTTGCTCCTTTGATAATCAGATAATCTCCTCATTTCCTAATTATGAATTTCTCCTTATTCATCAACTCTTTCCCTGGTGAAAAACATGCCCCAACTTTAGAAACTTTCACTTGACTCTAACATCTCCTCAAGCTATTGTCCTATATCTTTTCCCTTTTCCCAACCAAAATTTCCCATAAAAAACTTGTCTACTAACTGCCTGCCAAACTATCACCTCCAATTCATTTCTCAACCCCTTGAAATACTACCCAGTTCAAAGTACTCTCTCTAAAGTCACCAATATCTTCATTGTTAAATCCAATGGACTTTTCCAAGTCCTCACAAAGCAATTAACTAACAAATACTTATTTTTATTTATTTTTCCAATTTTTAAAGTTTTATTTCAAGTTTTGAGTTCCAAATTCTATCCCTCCTCTCTCCTCTCCCCCCTCTCTGAGAAGACAAGCAGACATAGATTATACATGTGCAATTATATAAAACATTTCCATATTAGTTATTTTCTATCAGAAGACTTGAATAAAAGAAAAAAATGAAAGAAAGTAGAAAAATAGTGTGCTTCAGTCTGCATTGAATCAATATCAGTAATAAACATTTATGAAGCACCTACTATGCACCAGGCACAAGGCACTGGGGGTACCAACACAAAAGTGAACAACCCCAGCAACTCAAGGGACTTTCAGTATTTTATGGGGGACAACATGCATATAAATAAGCATATACAAAATAAGTTATCAGACAATTTTGTGAGGAGGCTATAGAATCTGAGGGGGAATCAAGAAAGGATATATGGAGAAGGTGGCACTTGAGCTAAGCTTTATGGATAACTAGGGATTCTATGGCAGCTAGGTGGCACAGTTGATAGAGCACTGGGACTACAGTCAGGAACACCTGAGTTCAAATTCTGCCTCAGATACTTACTAGCTGTATGACTCCAGGCAAATCACTTAACCCTGGTTTGCCTCAGTTTCCTCATCTGTAAAATGAGCTGGAGAAGGAAATAGCAAACTACTCCAATACCTTTGCCAAGAAAATTCCAAATGGGGTCATGAAGAGTTGGACACAACTGAGACAACTGAATAATGACAACAAAAGGATTCTAAGACACAGCGATGAGGAGGGAGTACCTTACAGGCATAGGAGAGACTGTGGATAAAGACACAGAAAGGTGATTGGTTGCTACATATGAAAAACAGCAAGATGACTAGTAGGGCTGGACTGTAAGGGACATCAAGGAGAATAATGTGTAAGAGTGGAAAGGCAGATTAGAACCGAGTTGTGAAGGGCTGGCTTTAAGAGTCCAAAAAAGAAGTTTACATTTACTCTTAGAGATAACAGAGAGCCACTGGAGTTTACTGAGGATGTGAGTGACATGCTTTAGGAATATAATATGATAAAATAATAATATTACTATATAATAAAACATAATATTATATAATATAATATTAATATAACAAATATAATAAAGCATGAGTCTTATTCTTTAGGGATATGACTGGCAGCTGTATCAAGAATAGACTGGAATGGGGAGAGACCTGAGACAGGGATGCCAATAAAAAAACTACTTCAACAATTCAGGCAAGGGACTGAGACCATGAATTAAGGTTGTTGCAGGGGTACGAGAAGATCTGAGAGACACTGTGGAGGTGGAATTGACAAGAACTGGCAAGTAACTGAATATGTGGAATGAGGAAAAGTGAACAGTTGAAAGAAGTTGTGAGGTTACAAAAATATGGGTGACTTGAAGCACACAGTAGGTACTTAATCAGTGCTCACTACATTATTAGGAAATGAAAAGAAATATATTTCAGGCCTAAAGAACCATAAGACCTCTCTTAACACTGTCTTTTGTATTTAGATAACCAGGAAGCTACGTTAATGACTTGAACCTTAGTCCCCTGGACCAATTAAGTCTCAAGAACAATTTCATTACCTTTTAAGGAAAAAATTGGTCTAGCATGTGTGGGACAGATATGGCTTCTATGACACAAAAGTATAAGACAAGAAGATCAGGGGAATGACATGGACATGGTACATTTCTATTTCAGTAAGACATCTGACAAAGTCTCTCATAATATTCTTATGGACGAGATGAAGAGACACAGACCACGTGTTTGGACATTACTGATAGACTGATCACTTGGAGGCAAGTCTGTAGTATTTTATTCCTAACGCCATTTTAGAATTGTTTTCCTCAATATTTTTAAACCATGACTTAAGTGAAGGTATTGATAGCATGTTTATCAAATCTGTCAATGGAAAAAGTTGGGAGGGATAACTAATGATGGAATTGGGATCCAAATGATTAGTTGGCACAACTGGCAGAAGCCAACACACAAATTCTTTCCTAAGTAACATATATTTTGGGGTAACTGAGTTTTATTGTTTCTGGTTCTCCCTTGTCTAATCTGTTCCACTGATCTACTTCTGTGTTTTTTCTTTTCTTTCTTTTTTTTGTGTGTGAGGCAATCTGGATTAAGTGACCTGTCCAGGGCCACACAGCTAGGAAGTGTCAAGTATCTGAGGCCACATTTGAACTCAGATCCTCCTGACTCCAGGGCTGGTGCTCTATCCATTGCACCACCTAGCTGCTCTTTCTTCTGTTTTTTTTTAACAACCAATCCCAAAAGGTTTTCATAACTGGTGCTTTATAATACAGTTTGAGATCTGGAATGACTATTCTCCCTTCATTCTCAATTTTTTTCATTATTTTCTTTGATATTACAGATTTTTAATTTCTCCAAATGAATTTCATCATTTAATTGAGTTCTATAAAGTATCCCTTTGATAGTTTAATTGGTATAGCATTAAAACTGTAGATTATCAATGATGTTAACGTCATTTTTATTATGGCATGACCTAACCCTGAGTACTAAATATTCCTCCAGCTATTTAAGTTGGTCTTTATTTCTTTAACTTTGTAACTATATCTATATAAGTCTTTTGTTTGCTTTGGTAAACTGATCCCCAGATATTTTATGTATTTTGTAAATATTTAGAAGAATTTATAGCAACATAAAGAAAAGCAATTTTAAAAGACTTTTAAGAATTCTGTTCAATGAAATATGATCGACCAAGTCTTCAGACATCTCCTGACAGAGATGTAATGGATACAAGATATACACAAACATTTTTGGACACTGCAACTGTATGGATTCATTTTGCTGGACTATGCTCATTTTTAACAAGGATTTTTCCTTTTCCTTTCTTTCTCTCTGTTTTTAATGAGGGGAAGAAGGGCAGCAATAGTGATGCCAAAAAAAAAAGGGGGCCACTAAAACTTTGTTTTTTTGAAACTTTTAAAAAATGCATAGAAAACAGAAAAAAATCCAGCATAAGGGAACACAGACAAGTAGAATAGTTTTGGAAGTAATGAGCAGAATTTATCTACTTTAAAAATTATGAAATGGGAATTCATGGTTTCATAAAGAACCCTCTTTTTGTGTTCCTATGTATAGAGATTCTCTTTTTGGTATGTAAGTTCAAAATAATGAAAAAAAGAAAGATTGTAAATAATCTCTACAAACTTATCTCAGGTTCCTAACATTTTGTACCACTTTCACCATCACATTAATTGGTAAGAATATAGTACAAGTTGTATGTGCACATTCACGTGCGTGCACACACACACACACCCAGAAACACATACAAAACTGCATGGTAATAAAATTTAGTGAATAAGGAAATGTATTTTTAGCACTAACAACAATAGTTTCAAAGTTGTTCAGCACTAAGAATCAAAAATTAATTAGTAGCTTTGTAGTTTTTAGAAATCACAATATAAATAGTACTCATTAATAAAATTAATAAAAGATATGTTACCAAACTTAACACACAGGCCAATACTAAATGTTTTCTAAATTATTTCTAGTTCAATTATTAAAATCCACACTTAAAATATTTAAGTACATTTGAAAAGTAAATATGACTATAAAGTTTTTAAGTGCAATTCAAAGAGACAAAAAGAAAAATAGAATACCTGGTAACTAGAGGATGTTTTCTAGTAACAGGACCTAATTTAGGACCATGGCCAGCCAGTCGTTCATAAAACACATTTCCCAAAATACAATTAACTGCCTGAAAGTCATTAAAGTTTATGTTACTTCAGAAAAAAAAGAAACAGTAATAAAATTCAAAGAAAGAAACAAAACAGCAATAAATAAATGAAACCTGTTCTTGATGGTAGTTTATTTGTCGAAGTTTCTCTGCATTTAATTCGTCAATTCTTTTACGGAACCAGTTGCAGCACTCATCAATTGCAGCTGGTCCACTGCTAAATGAGATACAATATAATAATTATTATTTAATGAGTTTATGAAATAACTACATGAAACAATACTTCTGGTATGAATAATACATAGTTATAACCTGCGTGCCCTTTGGAGTTGCATAACAGATCCTCGACAACTCATAGATAGCATACAGATGAGGTGCCATCCCTGAGAAAAGGGATGGAGTCAAGGATCCTTGGGCATATAGCCTGAGAGAATGATAGAATGACACTGATAGCATACTTATGAGGGGAACACATATATGATAAGTTTGTCTTGGCCAAAATGATGGCTTAGCTAAATGGATAGGGATTACATTTTAATTAGGAGGCTTAGATGAAAACTACTTTTTTTTGTCAGTTAACTTTTAGAATACTTTGAATTTTTGTGCACGTTTTAAGCTTAATCATTTCCCCTATAATTATCAAACCCTTACTAAAGAATTTAACTAAATGTTAAACTATAAAGTTTAAGCCTAAAAGGGGAAAGTGCGATGAGGTGCTGAGTTACGGGGAATTCAAAGGAAAAACTTACAGGTAAAATGAGGATGTGAAAGGCAACTACAGTAGGGTAATCAGATCAGCACAGCACTATGACCCTAGAATGAGTCTAGGACTCAAATCCCCTGGGAGGTATGAGATCAATAAAATCCCATAAAATTTATTACCCAACTAATTTAAAGGTCTCTGAAAATTCACAAATATTACTAAGACAGCTATTTCACAGGAAAAATAGAGCTACATACTTATGTGGTATGAAAGTAGCTAAAGCAATGTTCATATCTACAGTACAACCAAGTCGTTTGTATTCTGGGTCCTGAGTAATCTTAAGAAGCTGCTTTGGGTCAGATTTTGTTATTGTTTTCCTGTTTTCTGAAAGAACAAGAAAATAACAAAAGATTAAAATCCACAACTACATAAGTAAGCCTTTTGAAATCTTCATTTCACAATTCTTAGTTGCAAAAATACAAATTTAGGTTTTCAAACATCCCTGAAATTATACTGATTGATAGTCTCATAGAGAAGTATATTTATGAAATTTCTTTAAGTTTGGAACTGTCTTTTACCTTGTGTAAGAAGGGCTCTAAATTGTTGCACTGCTTTGTTAACATCCACTTGAAAAAATTCCCAGAGCTGAATCTTGGGATAAATATCCTCCCAAACTATTTTTCGAATACTCTGAAAAAGTACAAAGAAAAAGACTACAGAAAACTTCTCAGGGAATAATAATCAAAAAAAAAAAAAAAATGCAAACATGTGTCATAGGCAGTACCAATTCCAAACTATGTTACAACAAATAGTTTACTTTGTTCTGTTACAAATTGTGTTACTATGTTTTCAGTTAGGTGTATCTTTAGACATACTAACATTCATTTGCTGGTCATTTTCAATCAAAGCAGGTAGTCCTTTTTCTTTGTATTTTCCTTCTGAAACATCACATGTTAAGTGCCAAAGTGCCCTGTCCAGGAGCCAAGCTGGCTTCAGGTGTGGAGAATTCACTAGATTGTATGCACATTCCGGATGCTCCTGAATCCATTTACTATTGGCAGCTTACAGAAAAGGGAAACAAAAAAGGGAAAGCTTATAACAAAATTAGCTTTTATTGGTTTCTACATGTTACCTCTTAAGAGTTACATAAACTATTACTGCTTGAAAGTGAGATGGCACAGTAGGTAGAACTCAGAGTCAGCTGTCAGGAAGACCTGAGTTCAAATGTGACCTTAGACATTTACTAGCGGTGTGACTCTGGGCAAGTCATTTAATCTAGTTTGCCTCACCTTCCTCCTTTGTAAAAAGAAGCTGCAGAAGGAAATCATGAACCACTTCAGTATCTTGCCAAGAAAACCTCAAATGGTGTCATGAAGAGCTGGACACAAACGACTGAACAATAACAACAAACTACTATTACCCTTTAAAAATATTACACATTGAATTTTCCATAGGTAATCCAAAGTGGAAAACCTGATACTATGCAAGTATTGCCCATGAAATCATCTATTTTACACAGATGATCTTCATGGTAAAAATGTATTTGTAACAATTAAAGTCATTTGTATATTTAATGCAGTGGCACACGATTTTACTACCAAATACTGAAAAAGGTCTTTAGTAAGATGAACAATGAGACTGGCAAAGTGCTAGTTAAAAGAAATATGATCAAAGAAGAACAAGGGTAAAAGTTATACTTCATGAACCATTTATAATAATAAAATGCTAACTTTAAAGTGAACAAACATTTTCATTTTTATATAAAATCAAATTGTATATCCTGAAACAACCAAATGTGGTTAAAGGCAAAAAGTATGAATGCAATTCCTGGACCAGGGGTGGGGAACCTGTGTCCTCAAGGCCACACGGGGCCCTCTTGGTCCTCAACTGTGGCCCTCTGACTGAATCCAAACTTCACAGACCAAATCCCCTTAGTAAAAGAATTTGTTCTGTAAAACTTGAACTCAGTCAAAAGAGCTGCTATCTATCTATCTATATATGTGTGTGTATATATGTCTTTTTCCTTTTTTTTTTCAATCTCTTTTGGGATACATACCTAGTGGTGGTATTGCTAGGTCAAAGGGTATGCATGGTTTTATAGTCCTTTAGGCATAGTTTCAAATTGCTCTAGAGAATGGTTGAGGACTTCTGCTTCCGGGAGCCAAGATGGCAGAGTAAAAAGGTAGTCACTCTCACCCTCCCCTATCAACCTCTGAAAACCCAGAAAATATCACCTCAGAAAAAACCCTGGAACAGCTGAACCAAAAGAAAGACGGGGTGCAGCACTGCAGTAGCCCAGGTAGCTAGAGGGATTAACGGGAAAGGTCCCTCTTACCCTGGGGGAAGGGGAGAAGTACAAAACAGGAGTCACCCAGCCAGCTAATGGAAAGACCCACTTTAGCACACCAGGAGGAGATTCTGGTGCCTTGGCATTCTACAGCAAACGGGTCTCCCAGTACCTCAGCAAAAATAAGGGAAGCACTACAAAGGGCCCCAGACGGATAAGCACCTGGCAGCATTCATCTGAAAGGAGCTGAAGAAAGCAACCTAGAGGTGCCAAAAAGTTCCAGCCTTGTTGATTCCAGCCCAACACCAGGTAAGCTGTCAGAACCCTACAGCCTCCAACTGCCAACCAGGAGGAGATCCTGAAGCCCAGGTGGTCTAGCAGGCAAACACCAACAGCTGTACCTCCAAGTGCCTCAGTGAGGGTGGGGTAACTGGTGGAAACCAGCTCAGAAAACCACCAGGTGCCTCAGCATTCTACAGCAAAGAAGTCTCCCAGTGCCTCAACAGAAATAAGGGAGGCAGCACTGCAAGGGGCCCCAGGCAGATAAACACCTGGCAGCTCTTATCTAAAAGGAGCTAAACAAAGCTAAAGGAAAGGAAAAGCAGGCAACTTAGATTTGCCTGAAAGTCCCAGCCTTGCTGATCTCAGCCCAACACCAGGTAAGCTGCCAGAACCCTACAGCCTCCAATTGCCAACATAAGAGGCCCCAGCACACAAAGCCAGGGACCAAAACCTAGGCTCCCATCACAAGAGGCTTGGGTCAGTGCCCTCTGCTCCCCAGCAGGAGAGCTTATTCTCTGTAAAGGCCAGGGAATAAAGAAACACATGAGTAAAAAGAAATGTACGATAGATTCATATTATGAGAAGAGTGAGAGCAAGACAGAAATTCTGAAGAGGACAACACTGTCATCAAACCCACATCTGCAACATCAAAGGGAATATGAACTGGTCTGAAGCCCAAAAAGACTTCTTAGAAGAACTCAAGAAGGATTTTAAAAGCCAAATGAGAGAGGTAGAGGAGTCCTTTAAAAGTACAATTGGCCAACTGAAAAAAAAGTACACTGAAGAAAATGAGTCCTTAAAACACACAATTGTCCAGTTGGAAAAAAAGTACAATGAAGAAAATAAATGCCTTAAAAATACAATTGACCAATTGGAGAAGAAAGCACAAAATCTAACAGAGAATGGCTGAATCAGTTCAAAACTCCACCAACAGTGTATTAATGTCTCATTTTTCCCACATCCTCTTCAACATTTGTCATTTAACTTTGCTGTCCTATTAGCAACCTAATAGATATGAGGCAATACCTCTTAATTTAACTTTCCAGTCTTACATTACTTCCCTTCATGGCCCATAGCCATTTTCCAGCTAACCTGGAATATGGTTTCTTCAAATCTATATTCTATCTCTCTTGTCCACGAATTCACTGAAGCCAACTCCCAAGCCTGTCTCCTAACAAAATAAAACCTTCATTGTTGTAAGGCACCTCAAATGTCAACAAGTCAAACCTGTATGAGGGAAAGAATCCCTTCAGCAACATACCCAAAAAGTGTTTTTCAGCAGCCTTTGTGTGAAGGTACTAAGTGAAAGGGAATCCACTAACTCCTAAGGCAGTCCATTCCATTTAGGAATAGCTCTAATTGTTATGAAGACTTTCTTTTTATCAAGTCTTAATCTTCCTTTTGGCAATCTGAATCTATTGTTCCTAGGTAGGATCAATGGGGCCAACCAAAACAAGCTTAATCACTCAGTGATTAAAGAAGATAAAAATCTTCAAACTCTAGAAAACAGTGGTCAGAACTTTCTCTGGGTTAGTTCCTATCCTCAACCTCCTATGACATAATCCTTGAAGATCTTTTACCCTTGTCAAACACTGGATGCTCTCTACTTTATAAATGTCCTTTCTAAAACATGGCACTCATAAATGAATGAGATATCCCAGATATGATGAGAGTACATTGGGACTATCACTTCTTTAGCCAGGGACACTATGCCCTCTTCAGTGCAGCCTAAGATCATATTAGCTTTTTTTGGCTACCACATTACACTACTGTCTCATACTGAGCTTGGAGTCCACTAAAGCCCCCAGATCTTTTTCAGATAAACTGTGACCAAGTCAAGTGTCTCCAATAATGAGTTGATTTTTTCCCTCAAATATAAAATTTCACATTTTCCTCATTAAGATTCAACTTTTAATATTAAACCTAATAGTTTTGGCAAAAAATTTTTTTGGATCCTTACTATGTTATCAAATGTGTTAGCTACCCCTTCCAGTTTTACAATAAAGCTGCCAATTATATCTTTATTCAAGTTATTAACAAAACTATTAATCAACACAATGCCAAGCAAAAATCCCCAAGGCACTACAATGGGGATGTCCTTTCCAGTAAATAGCAAACTACAATTCTAAATCCACTTAAACTATATTATCATTTAGCCTATATCTCTTTATTCTTTCGACAAGAATATCATTAGAGATGCTGTCAAATGCTTTAATAAAACCTAGGTAAACTACATATTCATCATTCTCAGTCTAGCAGTCTACTAATTTAATTCCATTTCATTCAATCAGTATTAAGCACCTAGCATGGGCAAGGAACTGTGTTAAGTACTGGGGATACAGAGACAAAAATAATTCCTTTCTTTTAGTTTACATTGTCAAAGAAGAAAAATGAAGTTGGTCTAACATAACTTGATCTCAATGAAATCAATGCTCTGTGATGTCCTTCTCTCCTACTGCCTCCATTCATTAATCACCCTTTTGATATGCTCTAGAATTCTGCTACCAAATTGAAGTCAAGTTCACTGGCTGATAGTTTGCAGACTACATTTTCTCTTTGTCTTTGGAAAATCAGAAAATTTACCCTTCTCCAGTTCTGTGGTGCCTATTCCCTTCTCTATGATCTTTCCCACATCACTGGCAATGACTTAATCACATCTGCCAATTCTTTTATTAAAAAAAGACTTTTAAATTATTTTTTTTTCCAATAAAAAACCCACTTTTTCTCCTCCTTACACTTTTATTTAGTTCTGAAGGGGGAGGTTGAGGTCCCCCATCAGTACAGTTTTGCTGTCTGTTTCTTCCTGTAACTCATTTAACTTCTCATCTAAGAATGTGGATGCACTTGGTACATGTTTAGTATTGATATTAGTTTATTGTCTATGGTACCTTTCAGCAAGATAGTTTCCTTCCTTATTTCTTTTAATTAGATCTATTTTTGATTTTGCTTTGTCTGAAATCAGGATTGCTACTTTGGCTTTTTTCACTTCAGCTGAAGCATAATATATTCTGTTCCAGTGTTTTACTTTTACTCTATGTGTATCTCTCTGCTCCAAATGTAATTCTTGTAAATAACAGACTCTAGGACTCTGGTTTTTAGTCCACTCTGCTATCTACTTCCATTTTATGAGAGTTCATCCCATTCACATTAATAGTTATGATTACTATTTCCCTCCATTCTATTTTTCCTTATTTATACGTTTCTCTCTCCTTTCACCCTGTCCCTTCTCACCAGTGTTTTGCTTCTGACCACTGCCTACCTCAATCTGCCCTCCCTTCTATCAGCCCCCCTCTCCTTTTTCTTTCCCCTTTCTCTTCCTACTTCCCTACAGGGTAAGACAAATTTCTATACCCTACTGACTGTGTATATTATTCCCTCTTTGAGTCAAATGAAATGAGAGTAAGGTTCAAATAATGCTCACCCCATCACTTCTTTCCCTATAGTCTTCTGACCTCTTCATGTGATGTCTTTTACCCTATTCTGCCTCCCTCTCCATCTTCTCCCAGTATAATTCTTTTTTTACCCCTTAATTTTTTTTATATCACTACATCAAAGTCACCTTATACCTATACCCTCTATATATACTCCTTCTAACTGGCCTAATAGAGATACAGTCCTCAAGAGTTACAAGTATCATCTTCCTGTGTAGGAATGTAAACCTTATTGAATAACATGTTTTTTTTCCCCCCTTTTCCTGTTTACCTTTTTATGCTTCTCTTGAATCTTGTATTTGAAGATTAAATTTTCTGTTCAGCTCTGGTCTTTTTCATCAGGAAAGTTTGAAAGTCCCCTATTTCATTGAATATCCATTTTTTTCCCCTGAAAGATTATGCTCAATTTTGCTAGGTAGTTGATTCTTGGTTGCAGTTCAAGCTCCTTTGCCTTCTGGAATATCATATTCCAAGACCTTTGATCCTTTAATGTAGAAGCTACTAAGTCCTATGTAATACTGACTGTGGCTCCTTGATATTTGCAAGCCTGCCAATTGCCAACATAAGAGGCCCCAGCACACAAAGCCAGTAACCAAGACCTAGGCTCCCAACACAAGAAGCTTGGGTCAGTGCCCCACGGTCACACTGCTAGTAAGTGTCAAGTGTCCGAAGCTGGATTTGAACTCAGATCCTCCTGAATCCAGGGTCCTTGTTATATCCACTGTGCCACCTAGTTGCCCCCTCATTTCCTTCCCAAGTTTTTCTTTATAGCTTTCATTTCACTTGTAAAAACATTTTAAACTTAAAAAACAAAACAAAAAAAAAACTCTTGCTTCATATCTTACGAGAGTTTTAGTTGTACTTGTGCTTAAGCTGTGTTTTCTTTGAGGTTTTGTTGTGGAAGTTTTGGAGTCAATCTTTTCTTCTGGGTTTGTGTCTTGAGCACCCCTGTCACCATATTATCTTTTGGTGGTATTCTTTTTTCACTTGCTCATTCTTCCAACTTACTCTCTGACTTCAGACTTGATGTTATGAGCAAGTTCTATGCACTTTCTGGAGGGGGACATCTGAGGCTGTCCTCTTACTGCTTTCTTGGTGGTACTGAGTAATGAGTTATTTTAGGATCTAAGGAACAGCTCAGGTTGAGGACTTGCAAACTTTTATTGCTCACAAAGCATTCTGATCCAAGGCAAAATCTGATGGATCCCACTTTGGTATGAGCTCTGTAAGCTCCTGACCTGGATTTAGTTCTGAGAAATAGTAGATTGCTACTGAACTCTGCCATTATCAGTGAGCTGGGAAGCTCTACTTGTTCAATGATAGCAAACGTCCCTTTCATTATTCTTCTGTAGGCTTTAGACTGGGCTAGAAACTGGAACTGAGACCCTGCTCTGCTTTTGTGGTCCAGGAACACCACTGCTGCTTGCTTTTAAACTCCTCTTCTCAGTACACTGCTTAGGGTCTACAATCTCTGTCTCTTTATCCTGGAACACCAACCTGGGAGCATGTCACCTCAAACCAACCTAGACCTGTGACCTGGAACTGGGTCAAGAGTGACAAAATTGCTAGGCACCTATTCCCACACCCTGCAGGTGGTGCCCCACAGTGATCAGGACCTCCTCCTGCCTTGATGCATAGCTTCTCCTTGCACTAGAGTACCCTGCACAGCCACAGTCCTGGCCAGATCCAATCCTTAGTGACCACAGATCTCTCTGTGCCAACCTGGGCTGGAAAAATGACTCACTGTGACACCCCCCCCCCCCTTTCTTCCTCAGGATTTGGTCTGGTGCATTTTTTATATCTCTTTGGAGTTGGGGGAGGAGAGTTTGCTTAACTTCTTGCTACTCCACCATCTTGGCTCAGCCCTCTGCAAATTCTTTCAGTAGCTTGGATATAGTTTGTCTGGGCTGTGTGAACTGAACTCATCAAGGGCATCGGGAGCTCTGTTACCATCTCCTTACTTATCTGGGGTTTCAACTAGCTCCCCGTTAGTAACATAGGCCCTTCTGTTCCAAAGATTATTCTCCCTCGCAAAGAATACAGAAGTAAATTAAGAGTTTTATAGCTCTGCTTTATCTCTATCATCATTCTACCCAGTCCAGGGACATTCATTTTGGAGAGATCCATGTTGGCCAACCTTTTTTCTGCTCCTTGCTGTGCTTCTGACTTCCTAGACCTTGCCCCCCATGTCTTAGCTGCTGTCTCATCCTGGAATGTCCTTAAGTGCTTGATGCTTCCTCACCCTCAAATGTCAATCTGTCATATTGGAACTCTTCTCCCATTAGTAAATTCCATCCTGATCCTCCATTTTTGGGAGGGGTCCAGGCTGACAAACTTTCATTCCCCTTCTGGCTCTGTTTCTGAATTTTCAGATTTCACCACCATGCCATCCCAAGATCCCTCACTTCACACTTTTCATCTCCATTTTGTGCTGTCTTCCCCCATTAGAATGTAATCTCCTCAAGGATGGGACTCTGTTTTTGCTTGTAGTGATACCCTCAAGCCCAACACAGTGCCTGGCATGTGCTTACTGAATGCTGATTCCCTCTTTGATTCTCCTTTACCCAACTAAGCACTAAAAAAATCCTTTGTTGTTCTTAAAACTAATTTTGCAGGGGCCAGACCAACCTCATTCTGAACTCTGTTGTTTTTAAAACTATTTTTAAAGGACTATGCCTCATTTTAATATTCATCTTCTATTACTCACCCTTGTGTGTCCACCTTCTGTACCTGTCTTTTATAGATCAAAGTTGGTTAATGAGTTCTCTGTGGATCCACCATCAGCCTCGTTAGATAGTTCCCCTTTTCCTCATCAGAATTTCTTTTTGTGCCTTCAGAATTTCATTCACGAAATCATCCCACTCTTACTCGGTTAGATTAGGCCAGTCTTCCTCTCATCTATCAAAATTCTAAATTGGAGTGAACACCTTGCCTTCAGAATTCCCAACATTTCCAACTCAGCAACTAGTTTTGTTTTTGTATTGAACAGATCTAGAACAGAATTTCCCTTTGCTGTTGTTGTTTTTTTTAACTTTCTAAAGTGTGACACTGCCATTAAAGCAAGTCAAGAAATTATTTGCTACTCTAGTTTTGGAGGAGGGAATACTTCCATTGATGTCCAAACAAGTAAAGTCCTTCATTCTTTAACATGACTCCATGCTACTGTGATTAATTTCCCCAATTCCTCCTTTGCTATCGAGAAAAGAAGTCCAGTTTATCAAGTCAAAGAGGCAAAGATTCAAATAATGACAAACTTTCCAAATAGCTGTATCAGTATAAATCAAAGAATAATCCTTACAATACACTATTGCTCATTGGTCTTTTTGATTAAACTTTCAAGACCTTAAAGTTACATGTCCTTCAAAGGAATATTCCAGAACTTGCAATCCAAATGAATACTTTCCCTATTAAATGGCATCTGTGAATGCTATAATTATTTCAGCAGTGTTGCCATTGCTAAAAAACGTTTTTTGAAACTTTTTACTGTGAAGCTGTCTTCATACTCAATGGGGTAGAATGGTAGAATCAAAGGAGCAACTTTGAACCATGCCAAAGAAGCTGTGAAAGCTGAAACCAGTTGCCAAGGAATAGAGTCACAAAGAGTGAACTTATTGTAATGAAACCAATTCTCTTTACCTAGAAGTATTGATTTTTTTCCAGACAGACTGTACTTCTTCATAAATTGGGGGTCGGAAGGGTGATAGCACTGAGCAGGAGGAGAAAAACAGCGATTCTACTACTTAATTTTGAATTGTTATTTACTTTCAATCAGATCCTATTCTAATTACTTTTTGCTGTTTTGGGGAAAAATCCAGTAATAGGGCTTCACCCACCATTCTCCAAATTAATTGTTTATATGAATGAACCCAATTTTTGACCTTTTCGTGTGACTTAGGGTAAGTCAGTTAACATTCCTCGGTGTCAGTTTCCTCATCTGTAAAATGAGTGTGTTGGACTACATGGCTTCTGAGATCCTTTCCAGATTTTAATCTATGATCCCTAGGTAGCTATTTTGTACCAGCATGGAAATTCTCTATGTTCTTTAAGTCTTACCCAAGAGCAATATTTTTGTTCATGACATCCATAGATTAATAGAAATTTAGAGCTGAAAGGACCCTGAGATCATATAGCTTAGGGACTTTCAATTAAGACAGCAGCATGTTAGGACCTAGAGGAGTCCAGGACTATCATATAAACACTCCCAATAAGTTCTAAACATACATGAGAAGGCATAATGAGAAAGAAAACCAAGGAGAAATGTCTATCAACTCCTCCACCTAGTCCAGGGCTATATAAAAAGACTGCCAGAAACCTATGGAGATTCTGAGTGAAGACAAGACAAGGTAGGCAGAAGGCATTGCATGCAAGAGGCCCAGACTCAAAGCAGGAGACAAAGCCAGACCATGGCCCAGGCAAGTCCACACCCAAGCCACTGCAAGAGCACTTTGGGTCTCGTAGGAAGCCTATTACTAACACAAATGACAACACTTGGATGGGGCATTGGTCAAGGCAGAGTCAACTCCAGGTTTGTGACTGTGAAGGGGAAAAGAGATAGAAGAAGCCAAAACCCAAGTCAAGCCACTGGGAAACTAAATGAAAACCCAGGAATTCCTGCAGGATGAGGGGCCTAATCTTAACCACTGTATCCTGAACCAAGTAGGGCCTGCTTATATCAACTCAGATTCTAAGAAGAAGCAGAATATATCCCAAACACAAAAACCCAATTCCAGAACTGAGGCTAATATATCAAACAAATATATTAAATAAAATATATTAAACAAAATTTAAAAAAATATTAAGGACTGAGTGTAGCCCAAGAGATAAAGCCAGATGAAGAAAAGAGTGACACCACAAGTCCAAGTACAGCTTCAAAAGGAAAAAATGACCTAGCAACAAAGTCTATAAGACTGCCTTGGAAGAAATGAAGCATGAGATTTAAGGAAAGAAAGAGTAAACATCTATGAAAGGGGCATGGCAAAGGGAATAGATGAAGGGCAGTGGAACAGAAATAGACTGCTTCATTAACAGATCACTAGTATTATGTACACTCCTTTTTCGCCATCTTTTTTGTAAAGAAAGGAGTATGGGGCAATGAGTGGAAAAAATAAGAGAACAGGATAGAAGAAAATACACAATTAGTCATAACCATGAATAAGAATGAGATGAACTCATTCATAAAATGAAAAAAGATGGCAGAATGAATTAAAGGCAAAATCCAATATGTTGTTTAAATAAAATACATTTGAAACAAATATTTATATAGTTAAAATAAGGGGCAAGGGTAAAATCTACTATACTTTGAGCGAACAAAAAAAACAGGAGTAGCAATCATGACCTCAGGCAAGGTGTCAGCAAAAATTGGCCTGACTAAAAGAGACAAACAAGGAAATTATATTATGCTTAAAGATAATGAAATCACATAGCAAAAATCACCTCAGTTTACAGATGAGCAAACAGATTCTAGGTCAACATTTGACATCTTCAGGGCAAATTCTGATTGCCTTGATATTCTTTGCTTTAAGTAATGCTCATTCATTTATATACAGATCAAAATAATATTTTTTTTTTACATCAAATGACAATTGATCACGCTGAAAAGTACCATGCTTCATACTGAAACAATGTAGCAATAGGTCCTTAGTATGATTACTTCTCCCTGCTTCAACAAACTTTTTCAAATAATTAGTCTCATCATTTTATCATACTCTGTGCAAATTGCAATCACCACCAGTAGCATCATTTTTGAAAATGAAAGACAATATATTGGATAACTGATAACTATTCTGAAAAAAGCATACTCTCAAGGGCTATGTTCTCTCACAATAATAAAATTAATGTTTAAAGTATTTGTAAAAGTAAATAAAGTCAATTTAATGAAGTTCATACCAGTATGGTTGTAGACAACATCAGTAATACAAAGAATGTTCCATTCCCTTTTCATTTTTTCAACCAGTTGTCCGACATCACTCCAAGTATACTGTTTATTAGGTGTAGAAAAGTCAGGACTCAGTTCCAACTGATTAGACAATGAATAACATGACCTAGACAGCCCCAAAGTCTGAAGTGGGGTAAAATGAATCATGTTGTAACCTGCAAAATATTTCATTTTATTAACATTAAGAAAAAAATCTAAGAAGTTGATAAAAAAATAAAAACATATAAAATGTATACTAAAGAAACTACAAAGCACATATAAGAATACATTCTTTGTATAAATTTTTTTTCAAATGAGAACTAAAAATATTTATTTAATAAGATCTCATTTATCAGCTTGCTGCTAATTTTTTATGTTTTAAAGTAAATTCTTAGGAAATGACAATGACATACTTTTATTACTTGTCACTATATGAAATTTATGACATGTAAATAAATGCACTGAGACCTACACTGAAAGTGAGTATCTAAAACTTTGAAATTAATTTTTATAAGAGATAACAATAACGTGTGGTTCTAATGACATTTAAAATTTTTTTTACTATTACCCGATTCTTTTGCAACTCTGAGTCTGCTTTCCCATTCATCAAAAGGTCCTAAACATTTGGCTAGAAATGTCTGGAGAGTAACACAGTCCAAATGTAATACTTGATTATCAGTTCCAATGTGTAAAATAGGGTCCACGACTATATAACCTCCACCACTCTTCTCATTTCTTAAAAAAAAAGAAAAAGGAAGACAATAAGAATATAATTGATATTATTCTTTTTATAGTTAAAAGATTTAAATGTTCATTTATAAAAGCCTACACTGATATGCTTACAATTATAGACCATAAGTACAGGCTTTTATAAAAGAACATTTCTTAATCTCTGCAGTTTTTATAGTTATGTTATTTAACTGTTATTTTTTTTTTTAAATTTACTGCCATCAAAATTCAAGTTTTAGTAACAGGAAAAGTTGTTATTCTCTCTTTTCACTGGGTCACACCTTACAATTTTAGAAGCACTTAATTAAAAAACTATATTGAATAACAATTTTGTAGTATGATTGGCTTAATAGTGATGAGTAAGATTTCTTTTAAAAAATACATGGTTTAAAAAAAAGCTACATAATACAATTAAAGGTACAAATATAAATTTGATCATATATATATACATATATGCATGTATGTGTATATGTGTGTGTATATGTATGTTCTTTTCGTTAAGTGAGGTTCAGAAGTTCTATTAAAAGTTTGCAAAGTTTCATGAACCAGAATTTATAGCTGAATAAAAAAAAATTAAAATTATATTGGAGGTTTGCTAAAAAGATGCTACTAGAACCCCCAAACATCAATTTCCACAAAAAAATTCTTGTTCAATTTACATTACAAATGATAGTGTAAGATATCACAGAGTTTTATTTTAACTATCTTGTATAACATTCAATAAACATCTGTTGCACAAGTGGCTATGTAACACTTCATGCTATGCAGAAAGTACTCTACTGATTATTAGAAATTAGTTGATATGACCCTTTATCAGGTGGCAAAAAAGCATAAGAAAAAATCTCTTTGCCATTACCCATACTTTATTTTTTGCTAACTTAAGGGTACAAAATTTTAAATCCACATTTTTCACATATACAAGGCTTTACTTACTCCTGATTGAAATAATATTGAAATGATCCAGCTTTTTGAAGATTAAGTTTACAGTATTTGTCTGAATCATCTTCCCTTTCTGTTGGATTTTCCCAAGCAAGGGGCCGGAACTTTTGTCGACTAAATTCTTCTCCAGGATGTGGATAATTTGTGTAGACAGTTACTGTCTTCCCTTGTAAAGTTGGGCCTAATCGGAATTGTAGTTCAAAACCTGGAAAAGCCAGTTGTTAATAAAGTTACTGTAATTTTTAGCAATCATATAAAATTTACATATTTAAATAAGTACACAAATAATTTTAATTAATACAATTATTTTTGGCAAGCTTGCATCCAAAATGCATATTTTTGGGTTTTTTTTTTTGGATGAGGATTAGGGTAGGGAAATGCCTACCCTAAATTCAAACACATAGAAAACCTCAGAATTTACTATGGATTATCCAAAGGTATTTAGACATTTCTGGATTTGTCCAATGAAACAGATCCTCTCTAGGCCTATGTTCTCATATATAAAATAAAGAGGTAAGATAAAATGATCTCTATGGTCCTTTCACAGCTCTAAATCTATGATCTATTGTCTTCCAAAGGAATTAAATTCATGAAAGATGATAAGGGGCAAAAGGTGATGTAATTTACTGGAATAATTTTTAAAAATTGAAAAAATTAAAAATAAATTTTTTTTACAAACTTATGTAAAATATTTGAGTAACCACAAAAATTATAAAACTTCCTTCATATCAATACAAGGATTATTTTCTCACTGGAGAAAATGGTGCCATTTTGAACAAATACAAGTATCAGAGTTCAGCTGCCTGAGCATATTTAAATAACCTGTCTCCTGTTCAGTTTATACAAATAATGCTTCCTGGATCATCCATGAATTCAAAGAAGTTATAGTACAAAGGTTAACAGCCACCCAAATAGTTAAAGTTTATCACTGAGAACCACTACATCTAGTTGCATATGCTTTATATAGAGTAAATGAAACTATTATACAGTAAATAAGCTTACCTGCATCAACCTCCACACTTAACAAGTCATTTTGCTAAAAATAGCTGAGGTCACAGTAGTACATGATGTTATTATCTTATTCCTCATAGTTATACTAGGAATATTTTTCTCAAATTAACTATGCTTTCTCTCAGGCAACAACAAATAAGATATTTCAAAGCTGTCATCTTCCAAATTTATTCAAATGTTCTTTTCCTAAAACTATGTGGGTTCAAGCTCTGGAAAGGAAATCTTTACTTAATGTTTTATAAGAGCAATAGTAAACATAATTCTAGACAGATGTATAAGAAAGGTGAAAAGACTTCAAGTGTTAGTAATCACAAAGATTTAATATTCTATTTTCTATCAACTAGAATTTTCCATATCAAAGGATCATGAAATCTGATTTTTAACCATGTTCAATATGTGATAATTTTCTTCTCCATTCACTACTACTAAATAGTATTTCATAAAATCACAGAATCTGAGAGTTGGAAGAGATCTAATTAGCAATTTAGCCCAACCCACACACAAAAGGAATTTCTACTCTAACATATCCTATAAGTGGTTGTTTGACCTCTATCTGAAAAGTTTCAAAAATGAAAAATCAAGGCAGCCTATCCATTTTTGGACAACTCAACACTTTAGGAATGTTTCCTTACAACAGTCCTAAACTGACCTCTTTGTTACTTCTGTCCATTGCTCTTGATTCTACCTTTTGGGGACAGTTAAGTCTGATCTCTCCTTTACATGACAACTCTTCAAATACTTGAAGACAGCCATCACATACTTCCTGAATCTTCTCTGCTTCACATTGAACACACCCAATTCATTCAACTCTTCATCATACAGCATGGACTCAAGGTCCTTTATTATGGTTGCCCTCCTCTGCCCTTTCCAGCTTACCAATGTCCTCCTTTAAACTGTGAAGCTTGGAACTGAAAACAAATTTCCAGATTTCAAAGTTCTGTCAAGGATACCAGCATTCTCCCAGTCACATAGGCTGGTAACCTTGATGTCACATCCTTGACTCCTCACTCTTCTTCTCCTTTATCCAATCAGTTGTCCACTTGTTTTGACCTTTGTAACATCTCTCAAATATGCCCCCTTCCTTCCTCAGACACTGCTACCAGCAGTTCTTTATCACCGCATGCCTGGACTACTGCAAAAATCTGCTGATTGGTCTTCCATTCAGCTATCAAAATGATCTTCCTAAAGTACAAAGCTCTCCATTCCTACCCACCTCCCTCCCACTTCCAATCAACCCCAGTGGTTCCCTATTGCCTCCAAGATTAAATATAAAATTCTGTTTGACTTTCAAAGCCTTTCATAACCTGGCCCTTTCCTACCTTTCCAGTCTTCTTATACCTTAGTCTCCCTCAATATACTCTTTGATTCAGTGACACTGGCCTCCTTGCTATTTCTTAAACAAAACACTCCATCTCCTGACTGAACATTTTCACTGGCTGTCCCCCATGCCTGAAATGTTCTCCCCCTTCACACCTTTACTTTCTGGTTTCTCTGGCTTCCTTAGAAATCCAATATCAGCCAAACTCCCACTTCTGCAAAAACCATTTACCATTGCTCCTCAATTTTAATGCATTCCCTCTAAGATTATCTCCAATTTATCTTGTATATATTTTGTTTGCATACTGTCTCCCTTATTATATTTCAAGCTCCTTAAGGGTAGGGACTGTTTCTTCTTTCCTCTGTATGATTACATACAAAATCCTTGGCACAGAATAGGTGCTTAATAAATGCTTATAGACTTCAGCTGGCTAGACTGTTCATAGAGAGTACTAATATGTAAGAGTACTAGAAAGGTAGAGATGAATCACACTATAAGCAACTTTAAATAACAGGTGAATTTACATTTGATTCTAAAAGTATGAGCCACTAGAATTTAAAGAGGGGAGTGGTGCAGATCTTATGTTTTAGGAAAATTCCTTTCACAGCTGGAGAATGAACTGGAATAGGGGGAAATTTGAGACAGGGAGACCAATTAGGTGATCAAGGTGAGAGATGATGAAAACCTGAACTAGGACTGTAAATGAAGAGAAGTATATGAAAGACATTTTACAGAGAGAAATCACAAAAACTTGACAACTGATTGGAGATGTTAAGTGAGAGAAGAATCCAGAAAGACACCAAAGTTAAGAACCTATGTGACTTGGGAGTAATACCCTTAAGAGTAATGTGGAAGCTTGAAAGAAGGGAGATTTGAGGGAAAAGATAATTAGCTCTGTTTAGACATGTTGACTTTGAAATACCAATGAGATATATAGTTCAAAATGTCCCATAGGCAGTTAATGATATAGGACTAGAGCTTAAGACTGAAGCTAGAACCATTAACAACTAAGTACTCTGAGTCTGGCCATTCAACCAGTTTTGAGTTATCTATGTAATTGCATTATCTAGTCCACATCTCTCCATCTCTGCCACAGTTATTTTAAGAGATTCTTTATCAAAAGTTTAGCTAAAATTTAGGTAAATCATATTTGTTGCATGCATTTCCTTTATCCATTACTTTAGTAATCCTTTAAAAAAAGTAAATGAGGTCTATCTTCTTGTTGATGAAATCATGCTGACTCTTTGTAATCATTTTCACTGCTTCATCAATGTGGCTATACTTTCCAGTAAAGCAGATTCAAAATTCTTTATACTTTAACATTTTCATGAGTTGTGGCCAAAAAATTTAATCATCTGGCAGCCACACTTTGGCTTCACTATATTCAGCAAGTCTTGTATATAGTTGAGGCCTCTACAATTTGGTAGAACCTGCCAGAGACTACATGCTTTGCTGGCACAGTCTATGAGAAACTATGAATATATTGTTTATACCATTAGAATATAAGCTTCTTGAGGGCAAGGCCAGTTTCATTTTTGTCTCTCAGCAGTCAGCATGGTGCCTGGCACATAGTGCTTAACAAACACTGATTGGTAAAGGGAATTCAGTGGAGAAAGTCATGGTAAATTAATGGAACTGCTGATTATGTTGTTGTTCAGTTGTTTCAGTTGTGTCTGACCCCATTTGGGTGTTTTTTTTTTTGTTTGTTTTTTTCGGGTTTTTTTGGCAAAGATATTGGAGTGGTTTGCCACTTCCTTCTCCAGTTCATTTTACAGATGAGGAAATTGAGGCAAACGGGGTTAGGTGATTTGCCCAGGGTCACACAACTAGTAAGTATCTGAGGCCAGATGTGAATTTCCTGACTCTAGACCCAGCACTGTATTCACTGTGCCACCTACCTGCCCAACTGCTGATTATATTATTTCATTAAAGTTTTCCTAACTATTGATATTTATTAAGTGAGATGCAGAGCTACTCTTTTTTTTTTTTTTTGGCTAGGCAACGGGGTTAAATGATTTGCCCAGGGTCACACAGCTAGTAAGTGTTTTGTGTCTGAGACCGTATTTGAACTCAGGTCCTCCTGACTTCAGGGCCAGTGCTCTATCCACTGTGGCACCTAGCTGCCCCCAGAGCTACTCTTGATGAAAGTACTGAACTGTGATTCAGGAAACTTAGGTTCTATTCTCAACTTTATCACTAAATAGCTGTGTGACTTGGAGTATAATCTCTCTAGGTGTTAACTTTCTCACAGATAACGGAATGGTGACCTGTAGGATCTTTTTCAGGCATAACACTCCATATTATAACAAGAGCTTGCATTCATTTTATGCTTTGAGGTTTACAAAGCACTTCATAGACATTCTCTAGCTTGATCCTCACAAAAACTGTGAGGTGGACAGTCATCTTCATTTAGTAACTAAGGAAACAGAAACACAAAGAGCCAAGTGAGCTGTCCATGGTCACACAGCTAAGAACTGTTGTAAGAGGAATTTGAATCCAGGTTTTTCCTGACTCCAAGTCCGGCACTACACCATTAAACATATTAAACACTACTATTCATGTGACACTACATGAAGTACTCTACCACAAAGTAAAATAGTCTCAAAGGAATGTTGGAAGTCACACAGCTAATAAGGGGCAGAGGTAGGCATTACTTGAACCCAGGCCCTTGTAACATCAAGGCAAGTGCCTTTTCTAATGAATTATACTGCCAGGCCTGATAGGAGTTAATAATTATATATATAAAGTGCCTTAAGGTTAGCAAGGAGCTTTGTGTATATTCTCATTTGATCCATGTAACAGACAGTATCAACATTTCAAAAGGGGATTAAGAAAATACATAACAGCAATCAGGAAATAACTCATCAGGAACAACCACATTCAGTAACAGAAATAGACATTTCTATTTTATAAAAATGTACATTTTTGTGCAGTTTTTTTTTGAAGAGACATTTGATGGGGGAGGAAAATCACTACCATCAATCAATTAAATCAAGGGAGTTTCTATAGAAGGATTGGCATTTTAAGATAATCTTTTAAGGAGGTTGAGGAAAACATCTTTTATATATTTTACAGCAAAGCTAGAGAAAAAGGGCAGCTAAAAAATTAATATAAGCCTAGTCTGTACTAAGAAAAGTATACCTTCCAGGACTACAGAATAATATTGATAAGCTGGCAGGAAACCAAAAGAGGAGCAAAAGGATCATAAAGAACCCTGCTAACACACCATGTAAGGATTAGTTGAAAGAGGTGGGGGATTATTTGGCTAAGATAATGCTTAGCTGGGGCATGACAGTTGTAATCAAATATTAAAGGTCCAAAAGACAACAGAAGAAAAATAAAGACTTAGTCTGCTTGGTCTGTCCTAAGATGCAAATTGGAAGCCACAGTTTTAAGGTGAAAAGAAACAAATGTAGGGGTGATGTAAGGATGAAGTTCCTCACAATCACAATCATCCAAAAATAGAACGGGTTTCTTTGGGAGGGTCTCCAACCTTGGAAGTTTTCAAGAAAAGTCTAAATAATAACTCATTGGTTATGCTTCAAGAGAGATTTTTCTTCTAAAGTCTTACACGAGTAAAAAAAATAGCATGAGATGGAAGAGGTCTAGGATGGTTAGATAGCAGCTGAAGATGATTTTTTGGTTTTAGTGGATTGCAAACTCATCAGGAATTAGCTGTGTGATGTGGCAGTCAAAAAAAGCTTAATCTTTGGCTAAATTATTAGGGGTTTACTTCCAAGAATGGGAGGTGGAGGGGGGAGAATAGTTCCACTATGCTCTGCTCTTGTCAGAAGTCATCTGTAATACTGTGTTTGTTCATTTGTGGGCACTATAATTTAAGAAGGACAGAGATAATCTAGACTCTCCAGAGGAAGGTAACCAGGATGTTGAAGGGGCTTGAGTCCAAATCATGTGAAGATCTGAAGATATTATGTATGTTTAGTGTGGAGAAGACAAAGAGACAGGAAGGGAGGAGATGTGTGGGGCATGATAGCTATCTATCTTTAAGATCTGAAGAGCTGTAATGTAAAGGAGAGATAAGACATGACTGTTTGTCCCCAACAAGCAGAATCAGAAGCAACAGATGGAAGTTACAATTTAGTAGTGATCAGAAAAATCTTCCCAATAATTCAAGCTGTCTAAAGGTGGAATGGGCTAACTTGAGAAATGGTAGGCTCTCTCTCTTTAGAGATCTTCAAACAGGCTGGACAGCCCCTTATCAGGCATTCTCAAATTCTTTGATTCTGTCATTCTTTGGGTATAGGTTGGATTTAAATGGCCTCCCTTTGAACTCTGAAATTCTATAATCGAATTTATTGAAATCGAGCTGAATACCAGAGGTAAACCCTAAAGTAAGAGGTATGGAGTAGATTAGGCAAAGGGATGGAACAGAAGTCAGATCCAGTCTGGGGTGGTTTCCAGGACGTATGGTATAACTTGCTTTATAGTAGTGCCCCACAGTTATTTCAGTTTTACCGTGTGCCTGAAATCCCCAAATGGGTCTGTGGCTACATAGCTCCCTCTCCTTGAAAATCCATTCTTCAAACAGAGACCAAGTTAAAAGCAAGTATTTACTAAATATCTACTATTGTAACCAGGGCTGTATTTCTGCAGTCACTAATACATCAAAACTATTTTAACTTTATATCTGGTGTCAATGAGCAAGTTTTTAAATGCCTATTACTGTGACAAGCACTGTTACTTCGGGGATATAAAGAGGTTAAAATTCAGGAGGGAAGAGTTAACACACAAGAAAATTAAACAATTTTAAATGCCAAATTAAACATTTAAAACAATTAAAATGCCAAACTGTAGTAATTATAATTGCAATATATATTCAGAGAAAGGTAAGACCTGTGAAATTACAGTATTAAAGAAAAGTTTACCAGAAATAGAATTTGAGGTCTTAAGAACAGATAGGATTTGGATAGATGGAGAAATAAAGAGAAGATAGAAACATGGGAAAATACAGTATGAGCAAAATGACGATTAATATAGACTATATAGGGGACAGTAGCAGACAAATATGAGTGGTGTGGAGGACATGTGTTCAAAAGCAATGGATTATTATGTTGGATAGCTACACCAAATTACTGAGAGCCTTAAGATACAGGAAGAGGAGATTAGACTTTCCATGGTAAGCATAAGGAACCATTGTAGTTTCTCATGCAAGTAAAAAACTAAAAGCTATATTTTAGAAATGTAATTCTAGACAGACTGAGAGAGATAAGAGGGAGAAAGACTACCAAGAAGGTTTCTGTAGTAATACACAAGGATGTGATGAGTGAGAATAGACATTTTGAAGGAACTGTTAGCAGGACTTAGTGACATGAAGGTGATAAGTAAAAGAAAACTCCAAGGCTTCTAATCCAGGAAACTGAAAAATGAGTACTGAAGGCAGCAGCTAGAAAGCATATCAAGTTTGAGATTAGGGATACCAGGAGAAGTTGGAAAAAAAGAGCAACATCATGGCTTTGAACAGGCTAAATTTAAGGTAATAGTAGAAAATCCAAGTGGGGAAATACTCCTGGCAATATAGGATTAGAACACAAATACAGAACAGACAAAGGCAGAGAAGTCCAACAATGACAAGAACTAGAAAAATGCAGCCATTGTGAAAGCTGAAGGAAAAGGGTTTACAGGAGCAGATAGGTGTTCAAGAGTGCCATATACTGAATTTATAAGAGCCTTCTATACAGGGCACTGAGCTAGGTACTGAGGGAGATAGAAAGATTAAGACATAATCCTTGCCCTCAAGGATCTCACAGTGTAAAGGTAGGGATACAACACAGAACACATACAAATGACTAAAATATAAACTGATATATAAATGCATGAAAGGTACAAAGCAATGAGTGGACTGAGGAAGGAAATATCATTTATGATTAGAGGAAATAAGGGAAGACTTTGTAAAGGAGGCAGCATTTGAGTTGGATCTTAGAGACTAGGAAAGGTTTCAAGGGGCATGGGTAGGAGCAAGGGAAGACAAGGGTTTACCAGAAGGGCCCAGAGCACAGAAACACTGAATACACCAGTTTGGCTATAGCATGAGGTCTACAGAAGGGAGTGCTATAAGATAAGGCTGGGAAGTAGGGTAGTGCCAAACTGCAGGGAGTTCTTAAACTCCTCTGACAGGCTATGGAACTTGGACTAGGCAATTATGAGCCACTGAAGGGCTTTTAAGCAAAGTAATGAAGAAAAGTTAACTTAAAAATGGCCATTGGATGTTCACATATTCAATAATACTGCTTTAACAGCTGAAATCCTTCCAGCACACTTTCAAAGAATTTCAAGATACACCCCCTGATAGCTAGTGTGCGCAATAATGAAGAGATAATGGATTTTTTGCTTAATCTAAATTTAAATTTTAGAAGTTAAACTGGCAAAGAGTATTAAAGGATTGTAAAACTTTAGAAAAATCTATCATCTCGAAAATATTTTAAGTGATCTTACATCCAGATGAGAAAAGAGTAAATCTATAGTTATTCATAGAGAAATATAATTTGATTTTTAAAAATCATAATTCAAGCATTACTTTCAATATTGTTTGAGAAAGAATTTCATTTAACCAAAAATATTTAACTTTATCCTTAACTAGCTTTTAGAGGCTTTCAAGGGTCCTGTGAGTTTAATTTGTTCTTTTACTATTATCAATATTAGGGATAAATGTGGGGAACTGAAAGAAAAATATTTAAAAAATCCCCCAACTATAAACATTTACAATCTCAAATGTGAACTAGGAGTTGAATCATTTAATTTGCATGTGTCATTTTTTTTTAAGATCAGCAATAGAATTCTTACCACTATGTAAGTAATCCTTAACAGGAATTAACGGGAGTGGGCATGCCGAGCCCAATGAAATGGTTCCATGATTATTATAATTACTTTCTAGATCTTTTTTAAAAGCAAAATAATTTTAGAACACTCAGCAGCAATCATTTATTACAAAGAAAGTCATGCAGTAATGTAGTTTTTCCTGTCTCTGATAATCTCAAGATAAATATTTTGGAAGTCTTTTCTTTTTCATTCATAACTACAGAATTAAGATAACAGAAAGTTAAGGAAATACCTTCCTACCTACCTTGTTCAAGCCTGAAGAGAGTCTTTTCTAGTTTTTCCATGTCGTTTAAAAGTAAAATTCGAACTTGCTTAATGTGATCCATTTTGGCTTCCAAATGATTCGAAGAGAATTACTTCAAAAATGAATAAATTGTCCCTACAAAACAAATAAAAATATAAAACAGGGAAGAAAAGAAAATACCTCCATACCTTAATTTCTGCAGTTGATGGTTGCACTTACATGTTCTCAAACACCCTAGCAGATACACAGAGAGAACAATTCCTGCAAACAGGACTCGAAGATCCTGGTAAAAATTATAGCCTAAGAGGCAAAGCAAAAAGAAGCCCACGGATTTTTATTAATGCAGACTTCAGAATCTGCATGGAAATGCAATCTGCTTCAGAGGAGACCCGTGTGGGGAGACAAATAATCTGGTCGCCTCTGAGTGACACCTGCGCCCGCGGCTCTCTATCAGTCCGCCCAGAGATGCCAGGTGGGAGATAGCCCCTCCGACTCCAAATTCGGGCAGGAGGTCGCCGAGGGGGTGGGAGGGGCGTGGGGACAGGGGAAACAGCTGCAGCCCTCGGAATGTTTTCCATAGATAAAGAATGTACAGAGAAAGAGAGATATAGATAGAAAGGCATTATATCCCCGAGAGGTCAGCACTTACGGGGAGCCAGAGGTACGTGCAGCCGCCGGGACACCGCGGGCCGGCAGCAGGGGTAGGCGGGGCTTCGGCGGCTGGGGTGGGAGGTGGATACGAGGGACGGGAGGGGGGAGGGGCGCAAAGGACACTGAGGGAGGCTGGGAAGGGCACCGGAAGAGCCGGCGCTGAGGAGGGAGGCAGCTCCTCTCTCTCCCCGCCCCGCCAGCCCAACCCCGCTAGCTCCAGGGTCCCGGGCCGCGCGCGGACACAGCCACACACCCCCCACACACACCAACGGGACGGGCGGCCGCCGTCGCTGGGAGATGCAGGGGGAAGGGGGGTGGGAGCTGCGGCCGCCACTCTCTTCTTCCCCAACGACCGCTTGTCTTAGCAGTGATATCCGGGAGGGACTGGACCCACTTGCCGGGGCTGCAGAGTCTCGCGAGAGTGGGGAACTTTTCTCTCTCTCTCTTCCCCCTCCCCCCTGTCTTCTTGGTCTCCGTGTAACTGAGGCACTGGACCCGTCCACCTCGGGCCGGACCGTACTAGGCAGGGAGGAGGTGGGGAGGACGGAGAACCTACCGCCACCTCCCCTCGAGAAAAAAAAAACAAGAAACCACGTGGGGTAGGGGAGCGTTTTCTCTCTCTTGTGTTTGGGAAATGAATGGCCTGAGGTGGTGGGTGTACCCCGTCGAGGATCTTGGGGACCCCGTGGGGTGCTGGGCCTGCCCTTTGAGGGCTGTTGCTCTCACAGAACAAGATCGTTCGTGTTTACATCTCCAGCAATGGTCATCCAACATCTGCTTAAAGACCTTACGGATACTGAATCTCACTTTTCTCCTAAGCGACTTATGCCATTTTTAAACAGCTTGAATTGTTCATTTTTTCTTATGTTGCCCTGACGTTTTCCTCCCTCGGAACTCACATTTGTATAGTGTTCGAAGGTTTGCAAAATACTTTCTCCACAACTCTGTGAAGCAGGGAGTACAAGAATGATTTTTCCATTTCAGTTCAATATCCGCTTTACCTTGTAGGCTCTCAACATAGGAAGAGTGTAAGCCCTAATTTCTAATGTGATAGCTCAATGGAGATCAAGAGGGAATCGGAAGGGACCTTCGAGGTCAGCCATGCCACCCCCGGTCATTTTACTGATGAGGAAACTAAGGCTTAGGAAAAGGTTTTCACTGAGGTTACTTGAGCACTCAGCATCAAAGGTTAAGATATGAAACCCAAATCCTCTGATTCCGGAGCCATGGCTCTTTCCTTTCTACCAGCTGATCCTGGAGAACATTTTCAAGTAGGGTGTACATTGATTGATGTTTGGTATACTTTTGCTTTCTTTACTGTGTCCTCCATGGCTTTTTTTTTTCTCTGTTCCTATACCTATGAAGTTTATTTTTTAAAACTCACAAGTGTTACATGTGATATAAAAAAATGGTTGTTTGGTTTGGTTTTAACCAGGCCTATGATTTCTTTGGTTTGATTTCTTCTAACTCCCAGCCAGGAAATTCTGGCTCACAGTATTACTCTTTGGCTTCCCAAAGCATGCTACTCAAACTTCCTTCCCGTTGAAGCTTTCATTATTCCACATTCCAAAAGATCACCTTCCTCTATTACCCTTGACCGCCATAAAAACTGTGATTCAGTACCCCACTGCCAATGATCTCAGCTAGATATTAGAAGGAAAACAATCCAGGAGATGCATGATGTTAGAGTGAAAAGTACATTCAACCTGATTTCTGAGGAGCAGGGTCACTGCCCCAGTAATGCTGCCTACTGGTTGTGTGACTTTTGCAAGAATTGAGTGGAAAAAAGTAGGTGAAAGGGCTCTGTCAATAGTAGGGAGCACAGATTTAAGGCTATTCAACCAATTTGCTGGAAGTACTGAATAGTCCATTTTCCGGAGGTGCATTTCCATTTTAAAAGAGTAATTGTCAACCCAGAATAGTCTCTTAATTTGGGGAATTTGAGCATGTAAGAAAAAGTCAAGTAAAGTGGGAATTTCAAGGGAGGAGGACTTTTCTAAAGGGAAAGGAAAGTATTAGGAAAAGTGCTTTACAGATTTCTTAAATCTCCCCAGCCTTGGGACTACCAATTTCCTTTTGCTACAAAATACAAAACAAAAAAACAAAACAAAACCCCAGCCCTGATCAGATCAGGTATTTCCATATAAAGTACTAGAACTGCCTCCACAAGTCATGCACAAAATTTGTAATCACAGTAACAACTGTGAACCTCTTATAATGTAAGGTGAAGCTTTAGAATGTAAGCAACAATTATATGGGACTGCAGTGGAGATATGTGCACCTGTCAGAGAAGTGGACTGTGGCATGACCCCAATGACTGTGTGACTAAACAGCTGAGGGAATGGGGGTGGGATGGGAAGATGGATCTCAATCTCATGTCACCCTTCTGGAGATAGTCAATCATGGGGGCTTGTCTCTCACACAACTATCTCCCCTCTTCATTATCAATTAACACTTTCACTCTGCCCCCTGAATTGCCTGGCATTGGCTCCTCTAGTCAGTTATAATAAAATGACCCAGGAGTGCTGCAATTATGCAGGAAATATCTGTCTTTCTCTCCCATTCCATTATCTCATAGCTTCTACAAGAACTGGCTCTAAGATCTCGAATGTGCAACAGCTCTCTCCCCAATCCTTCATTTTTTTTCTGTGAGAGCACAGCATGATGAGTAAGGTATCTATTGATTTCAGTCTGCAGCTAGTGATTGTGCAAATAGGGAGAAGGGGATAGATACAAGAAATGTTATAGAGATAGAAAAGATAATATTTGGCATTTGATTGGGTAAGTGGAATAAGGGAAAGTTAATCTTGGATGACATCAAGGTTTTGAACCTGGATTGACTGGAAGGATGGTGGTGTCTTAGAGTTCCAGCTTGGGGAACCTGCGGCCTCCAGGCCATATGTGGCCTTCTAGGTCCTTGGGGGCAACCTTTTGACTGACTCCAAGTTTTAGAGAACAAATCTTTTTATTAAGGGGATTTGTTGTGTTAAGTTTGGATTCAGTTAAAGGGATGCACTTGAGGACCTAGAGGGCCACATGTG
Source organism: Vombatus ursinus (assembly GCF_900497805.2). Taxonomy (NCBI): domain Eukaryota; kingdom Metazoa; phylum Chordata; class Mammalia; order Diprotodontia; family Vombatidae; genus Vombatus; species Vombatus ursinus. The sequence goes on along the minus strand of NW_020954565.1, from coordinate 3,591,846 downwards.
GCCTTGAGGCCACAGGTTCTCCACCTCTGCCTTTGACAGTAATAGGAAGGTTAAGAAGAGGGGTGGATTTTGGGGGAAAGATAATGTAATGAGATCTGCAATACAGATTGAAACCCATGATCTCATGATTCCTCTAGGACTAACTCCTTCCTCTATGTCCTGAAACCTTGAGTCTGAGACCTGTTCTTTCCCTCTGTCTATCACCTAGCAGACATTCTGACTCCAGACTCTGGATGGACCTCCAGAGTGCTCCACTTCCAAAAAGATATCTTTCACTTAATCTGCCAATACCCTACAAGCTGTTTCCACTGGTTATCAGTCTCTCTATGATGTTGGCACAGGTGCTTAGCTTTTCTTTAATTCAGTTTTTTCTGTGATCCATCTGTAAATGGAAGTGACTGCCTACTATTTTTTGCACATGAATTGAAAAATTATTGTAAATTCTTTTTAATTTTTTCAGTGAACTGGCTATCAGGTTGAATTATTCCATTTTAGATGACAGTGCGCATATCTATATTTAATCCTTAGTATCAAGCATGTCTTTGTGGAGCTATTCCCTTCCTCCTAACAACTCATGGAAGAAGGAAAGAGGAGGATATGACTAGTTACCTAGGGCTTACCTTAAACTGTGATTGATGATCAAGGATGACCTACACCTCTTAATTGGCTGAGGTTTTGATTTTTCTTTAAAACTCATACAGTTAAATCAGTGTTCTGGGTCAGGCTTAACTTAGGTTCAGTCTGGTAGTTTAGGTTCAAGATTAGAATGCAATGAAATAATTATGGGCTTTAAATTTTCAACAAAGATAAGTATTAACAAAGATACTCAACAATAAAAAGGATTGATAAAGATACAACATTGATTCTGGTAGGTGAGGCTCCCTTCTGCCTCGAATCTGTCTGGGTAGTATTACCCAGTCAGAAAAGTATGTTGGACAAGCCTAAAGGAGCACTGAGTCAACATGTAGAATGCCCTAGGCTTGGCCAGAAACCCAGATTACAGCACAAGAATGGAATTATCTTCCAATTATATAATCACAGGGACTTCTGGAGCCAAGATGGTGGATTAAGCAGTAAATCACTGTAACTCTCCCATACTGATCTCCAAACAACCATAAAGTAGAGCCCCCCCCCCCCCAAATCCTGGAACAGCAGAACCAACAAAAAGATGGAGTGAAACAATCTTTTAGCCCAAGAAACTTGGAGAATCAGCAAGAAAGGTCTGTCTCATTTGGATGAAAGGGGAGCACAGTCCAGGATGGGAAGCATCTCAGCAAGTCAGGAGCAAGCTCCACCTCAGTAAGCCAGTAGTAGATACTGAGCCCCAGTGTGGTGGAGCAGGCAAACACCAACATCAGGACCCCTCACATTCCAGGGGAACCCACAGACTCTAACTCCGAGAACCACCAAGTACTTCAGTGTAGCCCCAGGCAAACAGGCAGCCTCTAGAGGTCAGACCACCATGTGCTTCAGTGTAGGCACAGGGAAATGCAGAAACACCCCACTGGGCCTCAGCACAAGCCACACACCACTACTAGGATCCCAGCTAAGCCAAGGTAAGCTGTCAGACCCCTATGGCCTCTAGCAGTACCAGACGACTCCCACCTCATCCATTTAGTACAGCATCAGACACTAGGGTCCCCAGTGGGCCTCCAGGCAACATCAGTGAAGCACCAGGAAAATAGCCAGGGCCTGTAACTACTAGCACAAGAAGCCTAAGATAGTACCCATTCCACCATGGGAGCAGAGCTCAAATTTTTAAAAAAAGAAAAAGTCCCCCTGCCTCCACCAAAAAAAAAAAAAAAAAAAAAAGATGAGCAAAAAGCAACAAAAAAAGAATCTGACCATAAGAAGTTATGGTGACAGGGAAGACCAAGACACAAATTTAGAAGAGGATGACAATGTCAAAACATTGATGGGCAAAACCCCAAAGAAAAAGAGGAAGTGATCTCAAGCCCAGAAAGAGCTCATGGAAGAGCTCAAAAAGGAGCTTAAAAATTGTATAAGAGAGGTAGAAGAAAAATGGGGAAAAGAATTGATAGTGATACAAGAGAATTATGAAAAAAGAGTAAAGAGCTTGGAAAACTGCTTAAAAAGTAGAATTGGCCAAATGGAAAAGAAAATACAAAAGCTAATTGAAGGAAAAAAAACACCTTAAAAGTTAGAATTGGGCAAGTGGAAGCTAATGATTCTATGAGACATCATGAATTAACATATAATCACAATTCTAAACCACCTCCTGGATTCCCACCATTATCCCCACTGCTGCTCCTCATGAACCTTGGACTTGGCCTTAGGAATCATCCTGGGCTCCACTAAGTGACCTTTCCCTTTATCTTTCCTGGAATTCCATCTCACTTCCAGGTGATCAGTTGCAAACCTTGCCAACTCATATAACCTGCCTCCTAATTTCTAGCTCCCCTTTATATACTGTCTTTCCCCATTAGAGGGTAAGATCCTTGAGGGCAGACTATCTTGCTTGATTATATTCACATCCCCAGCACTTTGTTCATTGCCTGGTATGGAGTAAATATTTAATAAATGCTTTCTCTCTGTCGCTGTCTTTGTCTCTTCTCTCTGAGAGGAGAGATCCCTTCCTTACACGTATAATACAATTATAGATTGTGTATACATGTATATACACACATACACATATGTAATATTATGCAATAATAGTAACATGTCAATAGATTTTAACTAATTTAGTTGAACCAAGATGGTCAAATTCTAGACTGAGAATCAGAAAAAGCTAAGTTCCAATTCTGGTTTGGTTATTAACAACATTACAGAAACAGGCATAGATGCATAGGATTGTAGAGTTAGAAGAGATCGTACAAATCATCTAGTTCAACCCTCTCATTTTTAGATCTAAAACCAAGGCTCCAATGAGGGACGGTGACAGGCTTTCCTTTTAGGAGCTTCTAAATGTAACAGGGTTGATAAGACATGTACCAAAACAGACTTGAGCCAACTGCTTGTTGGGGGGCAGGGGGGCAGCATTTGAGATGAGCGTTGAATGGTGGGTAGGATTTTTTAGAAATAATTTTTTACTAGCATCTTTTATTTTATATAAACTATACCTTGCTGTATCCTTACAGAGAGCCATTCCCTATATTTTTTTGACATGTAGTTTTATATCCACGTGTTTCCCCGCTTCTGTAAGGAATTGGGAGGTATTTTCTCATGTTTCTTCTATGATATGTGTTACTTCTATGTGCTATGTTACATCATTTTGCAGTATTCAGTTTTCATTTTTTGCTTGTTCTTTCAATCTACATTATGTTTTCCTGGTTCTATTTCACTTTGCATCATATGAGTCTTTCTATGCTTTTCTATATTCATCACGTTCATTATTTCTAACAGCACATTAATATTTAATTAAACTCATGTACTAAAATTTGTTTAGCCCTTCCCCCAATCATTTGGCATCCATTTTGCTTTCAGTTCTTTGCTGCTACAAAAAATGATGCTATGTTTTTTCATGTATATGGGACCTTTTTGCTATTAACCTTCTTGGAGTATTATGCCAGGCTTTACTGGATCCAGTTCAAACCTGCTTAATAGAGAGTGGATTGATAAATATGTGAGTATTTATATCTTGGAAAGCAGCAAATTCAATAAAGCAGAGTTTGATTTGTCATTTTATTGATTGTTTAGATTTAAGAAAGTGATAGAGAAAATGTTATTCATATAGATAAAGCACAAAATGTATGTTGGGCACATATTTTTTTGAAGAGCCTGTTCCACACGAATATGCCAATCAATATAATTAATCTCTGGGTCAGAGTATATGGACATTTTAATCACTTTCTTCAAATAATTACAAATTGCTTTCCAGAATTGTTATGCCAATTCGAGGTTATAACAATAATGCATTATTGTGTCTTACTCTCTTCTACATCATCCAACAATTAATAATTCCATTTTTTGGTCATCCTTGCCAATTTAGTGGATGTGAGGTAAATTGCTTTGGTAATATTACTTTGTTTTTTTCATTTCTTTTATTCTTAGTGATTTGGAATATTCTTTTAGATAGCCATTAATAGTTTGCACTTCTCCTTTTGAGGACTATTCAGATCCTTTGACCATATATCTGTTGGGGAATGGCTTTTGGTCTTAAATACTTCTATTCGTTGTCTCAGTATCTTGGATGTCAGATCCATATCACATGTTAGATACAGATATTTTGGAGGGATGAGTAGGATTTTGATAAAAATTAGCAGTGGAGGGAGAGTGGAAGATATTCCAGATTGACAAAAGGGACTTAATACAATTCAATTAAACAGTTATCTACTATGTAACAGGCATTGTGAGTAGCTTGGGATACAAAGATTTTTTAAAAAAATTAGTCTGTGCCTTCTAGGAGTTTTCATGTTCCTAGACATGTGCACCTAGGTGGAAAAGAGCAAGATGAATTTGGGGAATGTTGAGTCCTCCAGTTTAGTTGGAGTTTAGAGTTCAGGGAGGAAATAATAAAAATTAAAGACTGTGTAAGTAAGGTTTGGGGTTTTATCCTCTAGGCAATGGATAGCTATTGAAAGTAAAGGAGGAGTGACATTTTGATGACATACTTGGTTTTCTTCTCTCTTTATACTGCTAACCTGTGAAGCTGAATTCACTCAGCCTCCCCCTGTTGGTTGTAAGCTAAGCCTTTCTAAGTTTTAATTTGGAAGCTAAGGATGTAAGCCTATATCATTGTGTACATACAAAGAATATTTGACTTTCAATTGTGTTTTGTATTTGCACAAAAAGGAAATAATTCTATGATTGTTAATAGATTTCAATTCATCTAATGGAACTAATATGAATTAATTTTGGCCTGGGAATCAGAAAATTTGAATTCCAATTCTATTACCCCACTAGACTAGTTTGAGCTTTGGCAAACTAGGTAAGGTAGAAAGAGTCCTGAACTTAGAATCAGTAGAGATATGGGTTCAAATCCCATCTCTGACACATTAGGAGAACGACCATGGGCAAGTCATAAGATTATATATTTAAAACTCAAAAGGATCGTAGAGATCACCTTGCACAACTCCCTTGTTTTACGGTTTGCGAAATGGGTTCCAAAGATGATGAGTAACTTGCCCAAGGTTATAAGTAGGAGAACTAACATGCATTTGAATCCAGGTTCACTGATCCCAAATCTTGTGCTCTTTCTATTACACCGCATGGCCTCTCATTTTTAGAATTTCTGAACCTTAGTTTCATCATCTGCAAAATGGGGATAATATAGAACCCATCTCACAGGTTGTTTTGAAGTTTAAGATTATATGTGTAAAACACAATATATAAACATCAGTTATAGTTTACCAGTCTTATGCCTCCATTTCTTATTTTTAACCTAGTACAATATAGGGTTTCACTAAGGATAAATGAGTCAATATATATGAAAGTGCTATGAAAGTTAAAATGTGCCTTGTAAACACAAGGTACTATTTTTTGAATAGCCCTTAGAAGTGTGGAGTTCTAAAACTGAAAGGCACAGCTGTCTGACTATGACATCTAACATAAGCGCTGGCTGAGAAAATTATTTCAGTTATGTGGTGAGTAGCTCCGCCAGGCAGGCTCTAAGAGATACTCTTTTTTCAGATATTGCTGACATGATTAATACAGGGCTGTGAACAGCAACACCGAGCCATATAATCAGATTTGAAGGGTTAGAAAGGACCTCAAAGGTCAAGCCCAACCCCAACCCACAGCATGAATTGCAACTATAACATCCCCTACAAAAAGTCAAACAATCTCTGCCTGAAGCCCTCCAGTGATTTGAAACTGACTGCCTTCCAGTGTAGCTTATTATGGTTTTAAAAACTCAAATAGTTAGAATTTTTTTTTCTCTTATGTTGAGCTGGATTCTGGCTCCCAGTAATTTCAACCCACTGCTTCTAGTTCTCTCAGGATCAGAGCAGAACAAATCCAATCCCTTTTCCCAATGGCAGTCCTTCAAATTCTTAAAGATATCTTTCATCCTCCTCCTTTGTCCCACATTCATTTAACCTAGTCTTTAATAGCTTAAAATGACACTAAGACTTTTGGGACACTCTGTATGCTTGAATCTAATTTCATGGATTCAGTTTCTTTTACCATCCTGGTCCCCCTCTTCTAGACTTGAACCATCTTATCTATTCTAACAAGGATAGTGTATAGCAGCTCTGTCCCCTTCCTAATTCTGGAAACTAAATTTCTGTGGGTGCGACCAGAGATTACATTAGTGTTTCTGGCTGTCAAAACATCATATTTCCGACTCACACTGAACTTGCACTACATTACAAACTCCAGGTCTTTTTTTCCCCCTACATAAACTGCCTTTTTGTTTCTTTTCTTTTCTTTTCTTTTTTTCTTTTTTTGCCATTATTCCCACATCCTGTACTTATACAGTTGATTTTTTAACACTCAAATGAAGAATATTTACTTCTATTAAACTTCATCCTTTTAGCTTTAGTCCATAGTTTTAGGCTGTCAAAATACTTTTTTGGATCATGATTTTATTGTTTAATGTAAGCATTGTATCTTTGCCTTCATTCATGTCAGTTATAAACAGATTGCTTAGGACCAGATTGAAGACAGACCTGTGGCACTCACTAGAAATATCTTAACAACTTAATGTTAGGTCTTTCTGTTAATCTTCACTCTTTGGGTCTTCTTGGTAAACCATTTCTGATCCCAACTAACTCTATTGGTATAAAATTAGCATCTTGTTCACAAACATACTATTAAGGTTTTTAAAAATACCTTGCTGAAATCTCTAGTATCATGTTTATCATATTTCTTTGATCTACCATTATATATGCCCCATAAAAAAATAGATTAGGTTAGTTTAGCATGACTTACTCTTAATGTGGCAGTCATGTCTTAGCCAGTGGTGATGTGTATACTCATATTTAGGGAAGTGGTGACACAAAGGTGGAGGATTTAAAAAGAAAGAACTCTGATATAGGGGAAGAAGTAAGGGGAGGGAATGATGAGAGTAGAGAATAGGGAATGGTGATCAAGTGAGAACCACTTTGCCTTTCCTGTTCGTGTTGTTTGCATTTGGAGGGACTCTGATAGCCAAGAGATTTCCCTGTAAAGAAACCTAGCCAACTCTGTTGCGGTACTGAAAGGCCAGAGATACAGAGGGATGCCTGGATCTGATCTCGAGTGAGGGAGAAAACCAATGTAGAGTTGGAAGGAGTTGCAAACTGAGGTAGAGGCAAAGGAAGCAAAACCAAGTCCTAATGGTTCCTTGTTTGTAGCAAACGTGTATGTCAATCAATCAACAAACATTTATTAAGTACTTACTGTAGGCCAGGCACTGTATTAATTGCTGGGAATATAAAGAAAAAGCAAAAATAATGCATTTAAGAGCTTTCATTCTAATAGAGGAGACAAAGAAACCTTAAGCACTCAAAAAGTTCTTGCATTCATTACAACAGGCTGAACAGTTATCTAATTCACGAATGCAGAATTATTTTTTCAGCTCTCAGTGAACCAAGAATTAATTTTATTGTTGTTGTTTTTTGGAAAATTTTTGCAGATTTTGCAGATTTTTTTGCTCATGTGTTGCTTGGAGTAGTTGGAGTAGGACTAAATGGGGATTGCAATCTGAGATGTGTGTGTTGGATTAGCATTTTATCTGAACATTCTTGTGTTTATTTTGCCACTGATTAAATACTTTTCTAAAGTTGGGCCATTGGTAGAGATGACTCAGTGAAACAGTGTGAAGGGATTAATAGGAGTTGCTGGTGAATGGGGCAAATAAACTGAGTGACTTGATTGGAAGAGACACAAGTACTACTCCCAAACCCTTCTAAGAACTTGTTGCTTTTTGGTTTTCTTTTTTAAATTTTTTTCTTGATAATTAATTAATTTATTTTTAGTTTTCAATATTCACTTCCATAAGATTTTGAGTTTTAAATTTTCTCCCCTCCCACTCCTCTCCCCCCAAGACAGTAAGTAATGTGATATAGTCTGACTTATACATTTATATTAAGCATATTTTCCCATTAGTCATGATATAAAGAACAATTAGAACTAATGGGAGGAGTCATGAAAATGAAGCAACAGAACAAAACAACAAAGAAAAAGGAGAGCGAATAGTATCCTTCCATCTGCATTCAGATGCCATAGTTCTTTCTCTGGATGTGGACAGCAATTTCCATTGTGAGTCTTTTGAAGTTGTCTTAAATCCTTCCATTGCTGAGAAGAGCCAAGTCTGTCAAAGTCAGTCATTGCACAATGTGGCAGTTACTGTATACAGTGTTCTCCTGGTTCTGCTCATTTCACTCTGCATCAGTTCATGTGAGTCCAGCCTCATGGAAGTCTGCCTGCTCATCATTTCTTATGACACAATAGTATTCCATTACATTCATATATCACAACTTGTTCAGCCATTCCCCAATTGATGGGCATCCCCTCAATTTCTAATTCTTTGCTGCCACAAAAATGAGCTGCTATAATATTTTTGTACATGTGGGTCCTTTTCCCCTTTTTATGATCTCTTTGGGATGCAGACCTAGAAGTGGTATTGCTGGGTCAAAGGGCATGCACAATTTTATAGCCCTTTGGGCATAGTTCCAAGTTGCTGTCCAGAATGGTTGGATCATTTCACAACTCCACCAACAATGCATTAGTGTTCCAATTTTCCCACATCTTCTCCAACATTTATCATTGTTCTGTTTTTTCATGTTAGCCAATCTGATGGGTGTGAGGTGGTACCTCAGAGTTGTTTTGATTTGCATTTCTCTAATCAATAGTGATTTAGAACATTTTTTCATAGGACTATGGATAGCTTTAGTTTCTTCCTCTGAATACTGCCTATTCATATCTTTTGACCATTTATCAATTGGGGAATGACTTGTATTCTTATAAATTTGACTCACTTCCCAAAATATTTTAGAAATGAGGCCTTTATCAGAGATACCGATTGTAGAACTCGTTGTTGTTATCGTTTGTCCTTCTGTTCTTGAATAGGTGATATCATGACTTGCATGTGAATTAGATTTAAGTGAAACAGGGCTGTGCAAAGTCACCAGCCTTATTCTCTCCTCCTGAGCCATCTGGGTCCAGTGGCAAGATATAGATCAGGATGACTGGAGATGGCCCTGGATGCAGTGGAAAACCTTGGTTTTTTTAAACTAAGATCTTTCCCAGGTCGCAGAGTAGCTTAAAGGTAGATAGCCATCTGCTCTGAAGTCTTGCTAGAGAGGAAAAAAATCTGGTTGTTCATTATCCACAGCATGTACCCACCTTTTCCCTTTCAAAATTCTTTCAAACCTCCCCTTTAATTTTAACTTCTAATATTATACCAGGCATCAGTGCCAAGCTCAGTGGCTTATAGTTAAATTATTCACCTTTTAAAACTGCAACACATACCTGTCTTCAGTTCTGTGAAACCTTTCCCCTCTCCATGATTCTTCAAAGACCACAGACAGCATCAGTTCATCAATCACATTTGCAAGTTCTTTAATTATTTCAGATACAGTTGGTGTGGGCCAGATGACTTGAACTTACTGAACCTGTTATCTTTCCCCTTTAAACCAATTTCCCCCCCTAATTTTCCCATTTCAGTTAACAACCACCATTCCCCAGTTTTTTTTTTTAAATTAAGGGTTTTTTTTTTGGTTGTCAAGCATTTGTTTTTTTTTTCCTTCTTACATCTCCACCCACACATGAGAAAAAAATGAAACCCTTACAAAAATAAACATAAACAAAACAAATCACCACATTGGCCATGTATAAAAAATATGTATCTCATTCTGCATTTTAGTCCATCACCTTTTCATTAGGAGGTAGATAGCATTCAATCCTCTAGAATCATGGTTGATCACTTCATTGATCAGAGTCTTTCAAAATTGTTTATTTTTACAGTGTTGATGTGATAGTATAATTATTCTCCTGGCTGTACTCACTTAACTCTGAATCAGTTTATGCAAATCTTCCCAGGGTACTGTGAAACCATGTCTTCATTTCTTATTGTACTGTAGTATTTCATTCATTCATACACTTTAAATTTGTTCAGCCATTTCCCAATTGATATCCTCTTAGTTTCCAGTATTTTCCTACTACAAAAAGAACTATTACAAATTTTTTTTTGTACATTCAGAACCTTTTCATCTTTCTTTGATATCCTTGGCATTACTCAGGTTTTCAAGCTAGAAGTCATCTTTGACCTTTCACTCTCTCCCTTTATATCCAATCAATTGCCAAGTTTTCTTGACTATAACTCAACATCTCTTCTATCTGTCCTCTTCTCTTTTCTAATACCACAACTACACTAGTTAAATCCCTCATTACCTCTTACCTGGACTATGGTAATAGCCTTTTAATTGGTTTCCCAGCACCCTGTCACTGCTATCTTCAATTCATCTTCCACAAAGCTGACAAATTAATATTGCCAAAGAGCAGGTCTAATCATGCCATTCCCTTTTCAAGAAGCTTCACTGGCTTCGCATTATCTCTAGGACAAAATAAAAACTCTTCTGTTTGGCATTTAAAGCCCTTCACAATCTGGCTTCAGCCTATCTTTTCAACTTAATTATATATTATTCTTCCTTATGCATTCTGCTCTAGACAAATTAGACCTACTTTCTGCTCCCTATATATGACATTCCATCTCTTGCCTCCACATTTTTGTAAGCCAACCCCCATGCCTGGAATAAATCAACTAACAAGTATTTATCAAGTGAGTACTATGTGACAGGTATTGTGTGGCCCTGAAGATTATGAGACAAAAGTGAAGCAGTCCCTATCCTCAAAGAGCATACTTTCTAGTAGGGAAGATAACATGGGCATGTGTGTACATATACATACATATATAAATATGTGCATATGTACAAATACATACAAGGTAACCTGGGAGGAAGAGGGAGAGGCATTGTCAACTTGAGAGGACCAGGAACTACTTCATGCAGAAGGTGGCTCTTGAGCTGAGTCTTGAAGGATTACAGTTAGTTTTGCTATTATCTGACATACACATACCTAAAAATCACTATACTATACAAAATTACACAATAAAAACCACAATGCTTATGGTGAAAATGGGGTGTACATACTTCCAGACATAGATGGTTCTTTCCCCTCCCATGGTAATTTATTTATTTTCTTTTTTGTTTTCAACATTTACTTCCACAAGATTTTGAGTTCCAAATTTTCACCCCATCTTGCCCCTCCCTCGACCCCAAGATGGCATGCATTCTAAATACCCCTTCCCCTAGTCTGCCTTCCCTTCTATCTCTCCTCCTCTTCTCTTATCCCCTTCCCCTTCAATTTTCCTGTAGGACAGGATGGATTTCTGTACTCCATTTCCTGTATTTCTTATTTCCCAGTTGCATGTGAAAACATTTTTTTTAAACATGTGTTTTTAAAACTTTGGGTTCCAACTTTTCTCCCTTCCTCCCTCCCCACCCACCCTCATTGATAAGGCAAGCAACTAAATATAGGTTATGTATGTGCAGTTATGCAAAACACTTCCATAGTAGACATGCTGTGAAAAACTAACTCTATTTCCCTTAATCCTATCCCACCCACCCATTTATTCTATTCTTTCTTTTGACCCTGTCTCTCCTCAGAAGTATTTGCTTCTGATTACTCCCTTTCCCAATCTGCCCTCCTCTCTATCATTCCCCTACTCTCTTGTCTCCTTCCCCCCCATTTTCCTGTAAGGTAAGACAGATTTCCACACCCAATTGAGTGTGTATGTTATTCCCTCCTTAAGTCAAATCCTATGAGAATAAGATTCACTCATTCCCTCTCACCTTCCCCCATTTCCCCTCCACTGTAAGAGCCTTTCTGTTTTTTTTGTGGGATAATTTACCCCGTTCTACCTCTCCCTTTCTCCTTCTCCTAATATATTCCTCTCTCACCTCTTAATTTTATTCTCCAGATATGACCCCTTCATTTTCAACTCACCCTGTGCCCTCTATCTATCTATCTATATCTATTTATACATACATATAATTTTTTCCCCTCCAACTACCCTAATACTGACAAAGGTCTCATGAGTTACAAATATCATCTTTCCATGCAGGAATGTAAACAGTTCAACCTTAATAAGTCCTTTATGATTTTTCTTTCCTGTTTACCTCTTCATGTTTTTCTTGAGTCTTGTATTTGAAAATCAAATTTTCTATTCAACTCTGGACTTTTCATCAAGAATGCTTGAAAGTCCTCTATTTCACTGAATGACCATTTTTTCCCCCTGCAGGATTATACTCAGTTTTTCTGAGTAGGTGATTCTTGCTTGTAATCCTATCTCCTTTGCCCTCTGGAATATTATATTCCATGCCCTGCAGTCCCTTAATGTAGAAACAGCTAAATCTTGTGTTATCCTGATTGTGTTTCCACAATACTTGAATTGTTTCTTTCTGGCTGCTTGTAATATTTTCTTCTTGACCTGGGAACTCTGGAATTTGGCTACAATATTCCTAGGAGTTTTCCTTTGGGGATCTCCTTCAGGAGGAGATCGGTGGATTCTTTCAATTTCTATTTTGCCCTCTGGTTCTAAAATATCAGGACAGTTTTCCTAGATAATTTCTTGAAAGATGATGTCTAGGTTCTTTTTTTGATCATGGTTTTAAGGTAGTTCAATAATTTTAAAATTCTCTCTCCTGGATCTATTTTCCAGGTCAGTTGTTTTTCCAATGAGATATTTCACATTGTTTTCTAATTTTTCATTCTTTTGGATTTGTTTTACAGTGTCTTGATTTCTCATAAAATCACTAGCTTCCAATTGCTCTATTCTCATTTTTAAAGAAGTATTTTCTTCAGTAATCTTTTGGACTTCCTTTTCCATTTGGCCAATTTTGCTTTTTTAGGGCATTCTTCTCCTCATTGGCTTTTTGGACCTCTTTTGCCATTTGGGTTAGCCTATTTTTTAAGGTGTTATTTTCTTCAGTATTTTTTTGGGCCTCCTTTAGGAAGCTGTTGACTTGTGTTTCACGATTTTCTTGCATCACTCTCAGTTTTTCCTCTACTTCTCTTACTTGCTTCTCAAAATCCCTTTTGAGCTCTTCCAAGGCCTGGGACTGATTCATATTCTTCTTGGAGGCTTTGGATGTAGGAGCTTTGGCTTCATTGTCTTCTTCTGGTTGTATGTTTTGATCTTCTTTGTCACCAAAGTAAGATAATATAGTCTGACTCTTTTTGCGCTGCTTACTCATGATCCCCACCAATTACTTGAGTTTTAAACTCTTTGTTAAGGTAAAAGTCTGTTTCCAATGTGGAGAATGTACTGTCCCAAGCTTCAGGGGTTTGTACAGCTGTTTTCCGAGATACCTCTAGGGACCTGAAAATTTTCAGTTCTTTCAAGGTGCTATAAGGCGCAAGGTGTTTTCTCTCCACCACCACAATAAGCTCCACCACACCAGCACTCCTCCTCACCCCAGGACTGCCCCTCAGAACTGTGACCCAGATCCAAGCACCAGTAAAGCAAGAGATTCCTGCCTCAGCACTGGCAAAGAGAACCTTGCAATCACCCTCTGATCAGCCACTTGATTCCCCCTCAGTCTGTGGGCCTGAAGCTCAGGAGGCAGCCGCGGCTCCAGGGGTGGCTGAGACCTAGCTCCTCTCTCACCGCAGTCACAGACTTTTCCCACTGACCTTCTAAGTTGTCTTTGGTGTTCGTGGGTTGAGAAGTCTGGAAACCGCCACAGCTGCCCTCGATTCAGTCTTCTGAGGCCTGCTCCAGGTTTTCTTGTGCCTGCGCGCCCATGCCGCCCTGTGCTCCTCTCCCCGCCCAGTGCGATAAACCTTTCCAATCAACCATCCAGGTTGTCTTGGGCTGGAAATTTGTTTCACTCTGTCTTTTTGTGGGTTCTGCTGCTTTAGAATTTGTTTAGAGCCATTTTTTTAGGTATTTGGAGGGCTTTGGGGGAGAGCTCAAGACAGACACTGCTTTCCCTCTGCCATCTTGGCTGCGCCCCCCATAGATGGTTCTTTTATTATCATGGTGTCATCTCTGATGCTATGCCTTGGGAGATATCGCACATTCTCTCCTTTCAAAATGACTTGTTATTTCAAACTTCTCCTCAATACTTAAAGCTTTATTTTTATATGTAGTGCTGGACATTTTTGAACCAGTATGTTAGGATGTTGAATGGATGTGCTCTCTCTGTGTCTGTCTCTCTCTCCTTCTCTACACATACACATCCATCTATCCATCCATCCATCTATCTATCATCTATCTATCTATCTATCTATCTATCTATCTATCTATCTGTCTGTCTGTCTGTCTGTCTGTCTGTCTGTCTGTCTGTCTGTCTGTCTGTCTGTCT
>NW_020954565.1:3544026-3577584 GCF_900497805.2 Vombatus ursinus | reverse complement strand
TCTGTCTGTCTGTCTGTCTGTCTGTCTGTCTGTCTGTCTGTCTGTCTACCTATCTATCTATCTATTTATCTATCTCCAAAAATGCAAAAGACTAGCAAAACACAACCTTTTAGGATAAAACATGTAATGAACTGAGGTAGCTGGTAGATATTTGAGGAGTGTGAATGTATATATTTTGTGAATTCCTAAATGGCTTGGTTCAGCTGGGTGCAGTTTTCTGTGTTCACGTAGTGTTTCTCATGGATGAAATGGTACATAAGCAAACACAAAATTTGTACTGTGCTCACATTGTTTCCTAATCATGTTAGAACAATTTCATTTTCAAAGTTAGCATTATAGCAGAAGTGTCTTTATTCTTGAAGAGGAAGTGAGGAGGAAGAACATTTCCAACATTGTAAGCAATCAGTTAAAAGGCATGGAGATGGGAGATAGAGTATCATCATGTGTACGGGATAGTAACTAGGCCAGTGTAGCTGGATCATAAAGTACATGGATTGGCGTAATGTAAAAGAAGACTGGAAAAATAGGAGGGGGCCAGGTTGTGAAAAACTTTAAATATCCAAAAGAGGAATTCATATTTGATCCTAGAGGTAATAGGGAGCCATTAGGAAAGAAGGGGAAAGGGGAAGGAATATGCATTTATATTGTTCTTATTTGGTCGTTTTTTTAGTCATGTCTAATTCTTTATGATCCCATTTGGGATTTTCTTGTAAAGATATTGGAGTAGTTTGCCATTTTCTTCTCCAGGTCATTTTAAAGATGAAGAAATTGGTGCAAACAGGGTTAAGTGACTTGCCCAGGGTCATATAGCTACCAAGTGTCTGAGGCCAGATTTGAACTCAGGAAGATGACTCTTCCTGACTCCAGGCCCAGCACTCTATCCACTGTGCCACCTAGCTGCCCATGCATTTATATAGCACCTACTATGTGCAGGCACTGTGCTAAGAGCTTTACAAATATTGTTTCATTTTATCCTTACAACAACCCTGTGAGGTAGGTGCTTTTATCTCCTTTTACAGTTAAAGAAATTGAGGCAAATAGATATTAAGTGACTTTTCCAGGGTCACACAGCTAGTAAATGAAGTTGGAATTGAACTCAGAGCTTCATGATTCTAGGCCCAGAGATCCTAGCCTGCCACCTAGCTGCTACTGGCAATTAGTAAGTATCATGATCAGACCTGAACTTTAGGAAAAATCATTGATAGCTGTGTGGAAGTTGGATTGGAGAGGAGAGACTTGAGGCAGGGAAACCAATTAGAAGGCTATTGTAATGGTCCAGATGAGAGGCAATGTTTCTGAATCAGGGTGGTGGCTGTGTGAGTGTAGAGGTAGAGAGATGGAGGTATAAGCAAGAGATATTGTGGAGACGGAAAGATTGAGATGGGCAGCTGATTGGATTCCATCGGCCATGGAACGTACTCCCTCATCTCAAACTCTTGGAATGCCCAGATCCCTTCAAGGCTCAGCTTGCACTATCTCCTTTAGGAGTACTGTCCTAACTCCTCCAGTTGTTAGTGCCCCCTCCCTTCACTTTCTATTTATTATATTTAGTATTTATTTATCTATGAGTTTGTTGTATACCCCTAGCAAAAAAGTGAGCTCTTTGAGGGCCTGAACTATCTTACTTTTTCATATGTATCCCTAGTTATGTGCCAAATAAATGTAATATTATGATATGACATGTTATGATACAATATAAAATTGTATAATGTTACATTGTACAATATCACATAATATAATGTAAATTCTGGTTTATTAATTGATTGAGAGCAATCACTGTCTTAACATTTCCTCACTTATCTTGAGTTTTAATTCCCTTTTAATCTTTTTTATCTGAATTCTTCTCATTCTAAAGATTATTTTCTTGGAAAGCAGCAGTAAGACAGAAGATAAATAGTTATAACTTCTTTCAGTTGTCTATTATTGTCTCCCCATCTACTCCAAAGACAGATCCAATTCTTTCTTGGTGTTGTGTAGTGAAAAGAACTCTGGGTTTGAATCAGAGATCTTGGATTTTCAAATGTTGGCTTAGCTATTTGACATCTTTGGGACCTTGGGCAAATCACCTAACCCCTCTGAACCTCAGTTTCCTCATTTGTAATGTGATACAATGGAAAGCATGCTAATTTTGGAGCCAGGAAACCATGGTTCAAATCCCAGCTTTGCTACCTTTGTGCTGTGGGTCAAGTCACTTAACCTTTCCGGGCCTCAGTTTCTTCATGGTTAAAGGAGGGGTCTGGCTTCCAAAGTCCCTTCCAGCTCTAAATTTCTCTTCTTTTGACTGTATGATTTCTAAGGCCACTTAAAGTCCCAAGTTTCCAAAGCTCTTTTCATTGTCTTTAGTTCCTACTAGGCTTTAACCTTGATACTGTTTTGAATGAAGTTTGCCACTCTCTTGTATTCCTCAATTACCTGCCCTTGCTTCTTCCTCAGATACCTACTCATGCTTCCATCTTCTACATACAGCCTTCTAAAAATATGAGTTTGCCAGTGAGTTTCATGTGTAGCCACATTGTTCTCATTAGACATATCCCTTGCCTTTATCATTGGATTCATTTGTAATTCTCATCAATTAATAAATCCATAGACATTTATGAAGCTTTTACTATGTGCCAGGAACTGTGCAAAATGCTAGTTATACAATGATAAGATGAATCAGTATCTGCCCTCTGGGAGCTTATATTCTAATGTGGGAGATTTTACACACACACACACACACACACACACACACACACACACACAGGTTTATATAAAGACTACATACAAAATGAATAAAGGGTAGTTTTGAGAGAGAGTACACCAGTAGCTGGATCAAGAAAGGCTTCATGTAGAAGGCACACAATTTTTGTTCTTGGAAGCTTATTCTTCATTAATCATCTTTCCATTGAGAGTCTGAGGTCACGTGATCCTAATTAATCTATTTCTGAACTCTTTGAGTTGGCTTTCCTGAAGTCTAGGGTGTATATGAGGCCATGCTTAATGTGCTGCTTCTTAATTATCATGAACTGCTGGGTGGTCTATGGACTAGTCTTTCATAGATTATGAAATCTATATATACAGATATATATATATAATTTATTCAAGTATATATGTACACATATTCATAATTCATAAAGTTTGAAAGTATTTATTATAGTATGAGCATGTCCATACTTAAGTTTTTGGCATGAGTAAGTAATTAGGAGAGCCCTTATTATTGTTTGTTTAAAAGCAGTGCTAGTCTTCTCATTAATTTTGGGAAAGTGTTTTGTTTTGTCTTCAGTTAGAAGTTGTTGCACAAACAACTGGTTATACAAAGGTAGGTTGCACAAATCTACCATTTTAATATTCTGTCTTGCACCATCCACTTTCTCTTCTCCTCAGCCCCAAAGGAACGAAACTAGATCAATAGCTTTACTTCAGTTCGTTTGTTATATAATAACAGTAAGTAAAAAAAAAATGTGTCTTTACTTTGTAAACAGTACAAAAGTATTTTGTGGTGATGATATTTTGGTGGTATAGTAAATAATCATTTGTGCTGTGGTAAAGGATTTAGGGCCTGGCAACAAGAAAGGATTGCACTCTTTTCCTGAATAGAAAATGGTTTTGTTTATTGCATTATATTTTCAGAGCACTTTAAATTCATTAATTATTTAATCCCCACAACATCCATAGAATAAAGTCAGTTATTCTTATGTGCAGAAGAAACTTAGTAGAAGGTCACATGGCCAGACTAACACAAAATCAGGATTAGAAGGCAAAAGTGCTTAGTCAAATCTTTATTTTAAAATATTACATTTTGTACATACATCACATAATGTATAAAATATTCATAATGGAAAATTATTATTATTTTGGAGTCAGCTGCAGAGACTTAACACATTTTTTTTTTAAATGTCCACACCAGTTGCTATGTATCATAGAATCATAGACTCTTCTATCTACTGAACCCTCCCAGGAAAGGTCAATGGTGTTGCTACAAAGGTCAAATCTATTTTCATTGCCTAAGTCTTAAAAAAGCTCCTGTCTCAATTTACTCTAATTGTGCCAAGCTTTTTTCCTGCTTACATAGTAGGAAAGAGGTTGGATTTCATGTGTATCATGTAATATGGTAGGAAATTAGAAGAACTAGGAAGAATCTGATTTTAAATCAAGCAGCATTATTGGAAATTTTGTTTTATGACTATAGGCATTTTAGTCTGATGGTCAAGCCATTTAGTGCTTGGGTTCAAACCATGAAAAATTAATCCATGAGAGACATACTTAACCTTTGTGAAGTGAATCAGGGTTTATTGCCACAGATGTGTAAGAACAGGTGTCAAGCAGAAGCTAAATCAGCAGTGAGTATGGCTCTCTGCAGGCCCAGGGGTTCTTAATTTTTTTTTAGTGTCATGGACTCCTTTGGCAATCTGGGGAAGCCTGTGGGCACCTTCTCAGAATAATGTTTTTAAATGCATAAAATATAATGCATAGGATTATAAAGGAGGTCAGTTATATTGAAATAAAGATGAAAAATTTTTTCTTATCCAAGTTCATGGGCCCCTGAAGTCTATTCATGTCCCCCTTTGGGGTCCATGGACCCTACGTTAAGAATGCCTGCACTAGACTGGTTACAGAGTTAATAGTCATATGTCATCTCAGGCCCCAGATCCTGGTTATTGGGAACATAGCTAGTCCTGTCAGTTTACAACAAGGAATGAGTAGGAGTAGTAGAAACCGGCCCCAAGCACTGAGTGACTCCAAGGCCTCCATTAGGGAAGGGTATAAAACCTTTTTGGGGTTAGGCAGCAAAGCACTGACATAATTAGATCTTTTCACTGAGGCTCATTCCCATGGTTCGGAGGAGTATAGTCATGCCTGTGACCCTGGTCTTGGGACTTTATCATGGTTTCAAGATGAACACTTCCATTACTTGCTCAGCAAAAAACCCCCAGAAGGTGGGAACTGGGGGGAAGCTGAACATACTTGACTTATTTCTGATGGAAAATCCAGGAACAAAGAGCAACCAATTCCTGTTGTTACACGTGGGGAGTAGGGTGTGTGCCTTCTAAAAGGGTGGTTTCTTTTTCTTGGAGGAGTCTGGACCCAAAGAGAGGTGCTTTCTAGAACTCAGTATGTCTCTACCCCAGAGTGTCATGGGAAGTCTCTTTAATAAATAATTGGTATGGTTCATGTCTAGAGTCTTTCCTAAAAGTGAGTAACAAGGTCCCTTCTAGAAAAGTTACTCAGTGTACAAAATGGTCAGGTATAGGGCAGCTATTTCTTTTCACCAGTGAAAAAGAAGTGCTTAAAATTAAAAAGTGCAATGCACATTAACACATTTTTTAAGCTTTTTTTTTTTTTTACTTTTTGCTAGGTAGTCGGGGTTAAGTGACTTGCCCAAGGTCACACAGCTAGTAAGTGTCATGTGTTGTGTATCTAAGATCGGATCTGAACTCAGGTCCTCCTGATGCCAAGGCCAGAACTCTATCCACTGCGCCACCTACCTGCCCTGACATTAACACATTCTTAAAACGTAAACTGTAACTCATTACTTTTATTATACTTTCCCAGGAGACTTGTGGAGATATTTCACATTCACATTGGATATGTTATGTTTGAGCAGCAACTCAAGGTCTATATATCTGGACAGCCAATTATGCATGGCCCATTCTCCTGGTTGGGGTCATCTTCCATGAGAGGACAGTAGTCACAGGGAAAACCTTCTGTTGAGCAATCAGCATGTGATTCAGTTTCTCAAGACCATTCAAGCTTGTGTGATAAACATCAAAGCTGAAAATGTCTGTATGTCAGTATTACTGTTCATGGACAATCTTTTTTTTTTTTTTCACTGATAGTTGGTCTGTGAGGTAACTTAAATCTTGACATGTCTAAAGTACCCTCAATAACCATAGACATAGCCACTTGGGTCAGGGGGTGAGGAGGTGGGAATGATGATAGATAGACTGTTTTTTATAATTAGCTTCAAGATGATATATAGTCGCAGGCCTTGGAAAATATCACTTGTTTTAGGATGGACATTCTGCTCTGTTTGAATACTTATAAATATCTGAGTATAAATATCTGAGTATAACCTTGACAGAAACTACTGCTATCTTAGAGTTTCAGGTAAGGAGGAAACATTTTGCAGAAGTTAAAAGAAAAGGAATAAAATCTATTGACCTTTTGACAATCAATTTCATGAAGCTATATAAACAGCTATGCTTCAAAGAAAACCATCAACAATGTGAATACAAAAAGATTGCCATAAACCAGTGGTCTCTAAACTTTTTAGTGGTAAATTTTTGTTTTTGAAATTTTATCCTCTACTCTCAAAGTATTTAGTTGTATTTAATACTTGGTTTTAAGAGATGTCATAGCTGAAAAAAGATCTCAAAAAACTATTTGGATCCACATGAAGTAAGTACATCCTTGGCTGTACTGAGTAAATCATGATACTCATTTTTTTGATCTCATCCAACAGTTATGCAAGGTTTTTCTTTGAAGTTCAACTAATAAATGTCCATCCTTTCTGATAGTAACAAGTTGTTTTTATAAACTAATCAGATGGTGTTGCATATTCATATTTTTAACGCATGGGTTCAAAATCTATTAAACTTTTAATTTAGAAGATTTTTAAGTGGGTTGGAAAAATGTTTCCAAGTTATTAAAGCATGCAGATAGGAAAATTTATATAGGTGACACATTTATATAATTTTAGGCAATAAAAGCTTAATTTTTAAATAATCTTGCTTGAATCATGATGACTTCATATTATTATTTTATATTTCAAAGTATAATATACACTTATGGCAAGGTTCATCATTAAGGATAGTGGACATAGATCAATATTTCAAATAATCTTGATAATATTTGTTTTGGGACACTTCTTATCTGACATGATTGTATTGTTAATATTTTTACTTCATAATGTGGCTGACTGGGAGCCAAACCAGGAGAAGGAACAATGTCAGCTTTTCCATTTTCTTCTTGTTCATTTGTTCTCACATTATTAGTATTATCTTTAATCTGTAGTTTCCTGACAGGAATCTCTAAGCCAATGTTCCATTTTGTTAAGAGTTCATTTAATTAAGAGAGGTAGTGTAGCATAGCTTGTATATGTATGTATATATGTGTGTGTGTGTACGCATGTGTGTATGCATGTTGGTTTGAGTTCATGTATATTTGTCCAATGAGGGCCCAATCCTTGGAGCATGTACCAGTTCAAGTTTAGAAAGACAGGATTGGCCTACTGCCAAACCATGTGGAAATTTGTTGATCGTCCTTCTGGAAGTTTATGATTAAGGGGCCCCTTTTCCTTCCTGATTCAGAGTGTGTTCAAGTGTTCTCTTAATGTTTCTTGTTGCCTTATTTCATGGTGACCAAAACCCTTTTAATTGGCTGCTGAACCGGAACTAACTGTGTATACAAAGGTTCTAACTAATAAACTCTCTTTCTCTCCCTGGTGGCTTTTCAATAAGGATGATGAAGTACTACGGGTGATATCAGCAGTATCAAGTACTGCTGTGGTGGTCTTTTCTCCTCACTTGGGGCCACCATGTATTTCATATGTTCCTGCTGTGTTTATTGTTTTCTGATTTTAGGTGATTAAGGAGCAGAGATTAAACAGACCAGATTATGACCTTGTGAGCTTCAAAAAGAAGAACCATCACCAGTCCCATCACTTAGTAAGTGGAGCTGGTCGTGGCTCCCATAAGGGTCTGGTTTTGAGGAACAACCTGTTTGATCCAGCTCAATACTGAATTCACCTGGCAGCTGACATCTTGTGTTCTACAAGCAAAGGAGCAACTTGCCCATTGACTGTGAACACTCAGAAGTGAATTTGGTAGGAAGAATGTTTTGTGGCAACTATTTTAAGTTTGAGTCTGTTCTCCCCAATGGGGAATGAAGAAGGAAGAGTATGCCCTGGTTTGGCAGGGGGTAGGAGGGATGTTGTATCTTGGTCCTTGCGATACTTTCTCTGTAAATATCCCTTTATAAAATCTAATTGATGTTAAAATTGATTCTGATGTTGGGGGAACATACTAGATGGGAGCTTGTGAATGTTCACATTAGAAAACCCCAGAGATACTCCTAGAACCCTGAAGGGAGCAGTAGCTAGCCATAAGACTCTCCTTCATACATGCCATATTACATCCAAATAACCCTATTTGCTTTTCCCCATACAGCCCATTTCTTGCCTCCATACCAGCATAAACTATCCCTCATAACTGAAATGTTCTTCCTCCTTATCTCAGTACATTATCTAGTTTTCTTCAGGGCTTAACTTACCTACCACCTCCCACATAAGGTCTTTGTTATCCTACCAGTTTGTAGTGCTCACCAAATTATATTTACTTTGCATATTCTTTGTATTTACCTCCCTATATACATGTTGAGTATCCGGTAGAAAGTAAGTTCCTTGAGGGCAGTAACTCTTGAGTTTTGTCTTTGTATGCCATGTGCCTAGCACATAGTAAGCCCTTAATAAATATTTATTGAGTTGAATTGAATAAAAATTTTGTGGTTTTCTGGTTCATGGGTTGCTGTGGTGATGAGGTTTTTTGTATTTGGCTAGGTTGGTCCTTAGATATCAAACACATGATTTGCCTGTGATCCTGTACTTTACTCCTTTTTAGCTGTATTGAATCTACTGGAACCTACATTCTAATGACATGGTTTTATAGAACCCAGAGTTATTTTCATGCCATAATGATTAGATATTCTGTGGAGATTTCCACTGTATTGTATACTGTATTTGTAAAAACAACAACAAAACTATTGTCATTACATTTGTTATTATCATCATCCATTCATTTAAAACATATATCTTGCAGCCACTTTTAGATAAATATTAAATGTTCAATTTGGTACATGCTCACTAGTTTAACATTTTCCTTTCTTCTTTTCTCTGTATTCTTCATTTGGCATTGAAAGGCCTTCCAGGAAATGCATTGCAGGACTGGCTCCATACCAAAGCCACACAGACCACTTGCTTTTTCATTTCTGGATCTCTTTTCTCTATCTCAGCCAAATTCATACAGCTTGGTTAGGCTGTTTAAATCAATTGAAAGAAAAACTTTCAGCTGCCTTTTTCAGCCTCCCTGTTTTCTACTCTCCTGCTTCTTTTTCTTTTCTTTTTTTTTTTGTAGAACAGAAGAGAAAGCAAGAGAGTAAAGGATATGAAGACCATGTTGTTGCTAAGAAATTAGGGCATTTCACTGGGTCATTTTTTTTACTTTTACATGCAAGGATAGTATATAAAATATTTTTGTAAGATATGGCACACTTGAATCTTTTCAACAGAGGAAGCGTCAACTACTTTTTACTGTTATGCCATCACTAACCATCCTTTGAAATCACATCCTGTTTCTTCTTTTTCTCAAAGAACCCCAGAGAACACAGAAGGATGAAGAAACATAGTTAGATAGGGGTGTTGTATGGTTCTGAAAATGAAGGAACTGCACTCAGTGAGTGGTTAGCTGAAATGTAACATTCCTTAATGATATGCAGGACTCTATATATTGGGTACTGAGCTGCTCACTAACTGCATGACAGTGGCTAAGTCACTTTAACAGTCTCTGGGTCCCAGTTTTCTTCTCTGTAAAATGAGAAGGCTGGACTAGATGCCTTCTACGGTTTCTTCCAGTTCTTAAAGTCAATAACTCATTACTTTTATAGCATAGTAATAATAATAGCAGCTAACATATATAGTATTTACTATATGCCAAACACTGTGCTTTGTGCTTTATAAATATTACCTTGTTTGATCCTCATAACAATCCTGGGAGATAGGTGATAATTACGATTTCTATTTTACAGATGAGGAAACTGCGGTAAACAGAGAGAGGTTAAGTGACTTGTCCAGGGTCACACGGGTAGTCAGTGTCTGAGGCTAGATTTGAACTCAAGTCTTCCTCACTCCAGACCTGGCACTCTATCTACTGCACTACCTGGCTGCCTAATATGACTCTATAAGGCATTATTCATGATTTCAAGAAACATACACTGAATAAATGAATGAATAATCACTCTCTTTGCAGGATGAGAGAAACACAGAATTTCAGAGTAGGAAGGCAACGAATCTGAAAAATTGACAGGCAGCCTTGGTGTGAAGACATCAAAATACAGGAAGCCCTTATGTCCTGGGTCAGTTTGTTCCTCTTTTGGGGTGGATAGTCCTAATTGTTTAGAATTTTTATTCCCTGAATTCAAGCCTAAATTATGTTCTTTGCAGCTTCTACCCATTATTCCTAGTTTTGCCTTTTGGGTCCAAGCAGAAAAAGGCATCCTTCTTTCACGTGACAGCCCTTCAAATACCTGAGCACAGCTATCAGATGTGGATGTGTGTGTGTGTGTGTGTGTGTGTGTGTGTGTTTTGCCAACTGTGGAAATCTTATCTCCTTATCCCTTAAAATCACATGCCCTAGGAATTGGGTGAAATATGTCGTGACCTGGTGGGATTAATTCCCTGACACACCAATATTAGCTCTTGGGTTAACTTAATGTTTTTTGCCCTTTCTCTGCCAGCAAGCAAAGGGAGAATGAGGTTGACACACACGTATACTCTTGTAGATATTTCCTTTCTTTCTCATTTGTACTGTGCAAGTACAGCAGTTCTTACCTATGAGTTAATGGAAATAATTAGCTATTAGAATTCCCCATCATCTACTGCCATCATGTGGCCATTTAATTTTGCTGACTGAAGAAAGAATAATTTAGATTTGAAAGTCTCTTCGGCCTTTTTTTTTGTGTTTCTAGTGCAAGCTTGACCCTGGGCAGAATTCTTCATCTGTCCTCGGAGTCACTTAAAGCATAAGGTGCTTCACAGTAGGGTTCCACCAGAGACCTGCTCTCCGTGACAGTTCCTTCTGCTCCAAATATTTATCGCTTTGGACTTTGCTGGAATATTTCTTGCATGATTGACTTTTTGAATCGTTTTCTCTCTGTACTTTAGTAGCAGAAGTGATCAGAGGAAACTGCTGATTTACCAGATTTGGACATTTCCACGGAGGTGGTCATATGTTCTGTTCCCTTCTGATGGAACGCATGCTCTGTCTCCTTGCTAAAGGACATATAGCAGTAGCTCCCGGTTGACTCCTTAGGGGGTTAGACTGAAGATTATTGTCAACCGAGGCAGGAAGGGCTGCCGACGCAGTAGGCTGCAAGAGCTGTGGAAGGGCTCTGTCTCTTTCTTGTTAACTGTATAGCTTTAGCTTTTACCAGAGATTTTAGTCTTCTTCATACCCTCTTAGCAGCAACGGCAGCCATGCTCACAGGGCAGGTAGAACATGCTCTCTCCTAGGTGATCCTGAATCAACCCCTCAATTCCCTGGGTAATTCTTCTGTTTTATGTTTCTTTTTTTTGCACACAAGTGACCCCTTAGTAATTCTGAGTAATGGACGTTTCCAGGCAGAACAGTAACATAATGAGTTCAAGAAGTCAGGTATTGGGGCAGCGAGGTGGCAAAGTGGATAGAGCTCCGTTTTTGGAGTCAGGAGGACCTGAGTTCAAATCCGGTCTCAGACGCTTGACACTTACTGGCTGTGTGACCCTGGGCAAGTCACTTAACCCTGATTGCCTCACCAAAAAAACAAAGAAACAAACAGAAAAGAAGTCAGGTGTTCCCAAGTTAGTGCCAGTTGTCCATAGGAGGTGTTTCCTCTAACTACACTGCTTCTCAAACGAGAAGGAACGCTATTAACCAGGAGGACGCTGTAGCTGAAAAAAGGACTGAGAGCTCTCGGTTGGTTGGTGGGTTGTTGTCCTTCATTCTTGAAGAGGGCCAAAATGACATCACTATGTTAGAGTCAAATTATAGTGTGTCTGACTGTGGCTGATCAGCCCGATACGAGCTCGGAGTGCTCTACCACAGGTCGGGGCCCAAATAGTCCAAATGAACATTTGGGGAGGATTCTCTAACTATGTGCATCTTGTGCTTTGTCTGAGCTATTTCAATTCTGCTTTGCTCATAAAACACGGCACCTTCTTAGACGAGGGCACACCACGCTGGGCAGTCCTGTGCCAGTGTCTTCTATGTCATGCAATTAATTCCAAAGTTCTTAAGAGAGACCTTGAGAGTATCTTTGTATCGCTTCTTCTGACCACCATGTAAGCACTTGCTCTGTGTGAGTTCTCCATAAAGTGGTCTTTTTGGCAAGTGTACGTTTTGCATTCAAACAGTGTAGCCAGCCCATCAGAGTTGTGCTCTCTGAAGTAGAGTTTGAATGCTTGGCAGTTTAGTTGGAGAAAGAACCTCAGTGTCCAGGACCTTATCCTGCCAGGTGATCTTAGTTTTCCTAAGATAATTCAAAAGGAAGTGATTCAGTTTCCTGGCATGATGCTGGTACACTGTCCAGACTTCACAGGCATACCACAATGAGGTCAGCACAACAGTTCTATGGACCTTCATTTTGGGTAGTCAGTCTAATACCTCTTCTCTCCTATGCTTTCCTTTGGAGTCTCCTGAACACTGAGCTAGCTCTGGCAATGTGCACGTCAACCTCATTTTTAATGTGTACATTCCTGGAAAGTATACTGCTAAGATAAGTGAACTTATCCACAGTATTCAGAACTTCTCCATTTGCTATAACCAATGCTTCCACAAATGGATGGTGTGGTGCTGGCTGGTGGAGCACCTATGTTTCCTAGGTGTTAATTGTTAGGCCAAAATTAGCACAAGCAGTAGAGAATTGATTCATATTTTGTTGCATCTCAACCTCAGAGGCTGCATTGAGAGAATAATCATCTGTGAACAAAAAATCATGCGCCAACTCTCCCTCCACTTTAGTCTTGGTTTGTAGCCTTTTCAAGTTAAATAATTTCCCTTCAGTGCTGTAACTGACCTTCTTGCTGTATTCATCCTCATTGAAGGCATCTGACAACATTGCTGAAAATATCATGCTAAAAAGCATGGGAGCAAGCACACAGTCTTGTTTCACTCCATTGGTGACTGGGAAAGCACAAAAGCATCATCCATAATCCAGAACCCAGGCAAGTATGCTGTCATGAAATTGATGTACAATACTGATGAACTTCTCTGGGAAACCAAATTTTGACATAATTTTCCATAAGCCCTTAGGACTGACAGTATCAAAGGCATTGATCAGATCGATGAATGTTGTGTACAGACCTCTGTTCTGCTCCTGGCATTTCTTCTGGAGTTGTTGGGCAGCAAACACTATATTGACTGTTCCTCAGACTTTTCTGAAGCCCCACTGGCTCTCAAGTAGATGATCATCTTCCAGGTGAAGGATCAGCCTATAAAGGAGGACTCCGGCAAGAATCTTGCCAACAATGACTAAGAGAGAGACCCCATCCCCCACCCTGTGATTGTCTCAGGACAATCTATTTCCTTTACTTTTACAGAGATGGACAATGGAGGCATCCTTGAACTCCTGGGGGATAACCTCCTCTTGCCATATAACCTGGAAAATTTCAGTCAGCTTTTGTATGAGCAATGGACCCCCCACCTTGTAAATCTCAGCTGGAAAAGAATCAGCACCAGGTGCTTTGCCACAAGAGAGGATCCCAATGGCGTTCAAAATCTCTTCTTTAGTTGGAAATTTGTCTGGAGAGGGATTGACTTTAATCTGAGGTAAATAGTCAGTGTTTGGTCTGTTGAGAACACTGTGGAAGTGTTCAGTCCATCTCTCTAGGATCATGTCCTTAGCACTCCATGTGGCTCCATCAGCACTGAGTAGTTGAGATGTACCATACATCTTTGGCCCACAAATAGCCTGGATGTCATAAAAGTACTTTGGATTGTTACTATCAGTGTAAAACTGAATTTCATCTGCCTTCTTACTGAGCCAAGAATTCTGCATCTCTCTAATCTTATATCTCCAAGAACTCTTAAGGCATACCTGACTGCCAGAAAGCATAGCTGAGGTATAGGGCATTCTTCTACCTTACCCCTCTCCTACCTATGGTAGCAAAAATGGTTACAACTTAAGCATGTGAGAGAGACAAAATGTGTTTGCCTGGATTAGGCCTCAAGTGCCTAACTACCTCTTCTGTTTTGCATTTCTTTCCCTGAGCACTGGTGACCAAACAGTATCCTGAGAGAGTATGTTTCCAGCCTTGGTAGCTATCAAGTGACAGTTCGTGGGTCCCTGAGTTGGTGCTGGATGCCCAGCAGGAGGTGCTTCCTGCAACTGTGATCTTTCTTGGAGGAGAAAATGATCACTCTCAGAAGGATGCTACAGCTGAAAGGACTAAAAGCATGTCATGTTCTGACAGACTGGGAGATCTAGACCTTGCTCAGGCAGGCAGTTATGAGGTGAACATGAGATAAATATTCTGCGATTCCCTAAAGTTATCTTTACATCCTGGAAAAGTGTAATTGGTATGATGGGTTATTATTTTGTAATTTAAGTATCTGTTAATTTGTGCTTATGAATATTTTCTGTTTAAGCATTTCTTTTGTGTTAGAGGAAATAATAGCTGTCCTATACCTGATTTATTTTGTATATTCAATAATATTTCCATCAGGGACCCTGTTAATCTGTTTTAAGGGAGACCCTGGGAAATGAGCCATACCTAAGTTTTGTTTAAGAGATTTTCCCCAGGGATATACTCTGGAATGAGGGACTAATTATCCAAAGAGTGCAAGAAGAGCTTGCCCATCCTCTTTTAGGGATAAGGATCCCCTAGGATTGAACCTGTACCATACCCCTCCCCCATAACTTTCAACTCTTAGAATCTATAGCTTCTTTTATGAGTCAGCTCAAGGGGCAGCTAGGTGGCACAGCGGATAGAGCACTGGCCCTGGATTCAGGAGGACCTGAGTCCAAATCTGGCCTCAGGCATTTAACACTTACTAGCTGTGTGACCCTGGGCAAGTCACTTAACCCCATTGCCTAGCCAAAAAAAAAAAAAAAAGGGTCAGTTCAAGCAACACCTTCTCCAGGGGGCATTTCCTGGCCACCTTTTCCCCATCCCCCCAGCTGTTAGTACCATGTAAGTTTGCCTTCCATCTACTCTATATTTATCTTGTATATCCTGATTTATATATAATATCATGTCAGACTGGGCTAGATAAGATCTAGAGCACATAATATGGTCTTTTGTTATTTTGTCTTTTGAGGGGTAGGGAGTAGGTGGGGAACTCAATTGTTGTATAGGAGTTTCTTTTACCTAATTCCTTTTGCTTTATTTGTTATGTTCTTTTTTTTTTAAAATAAGGAATGCGTCAAGAATTTGCATGTCAACTTTATGCAGGGGCCATGATAATCTTCTCTGTATCGTTCCAATTTTAGTATATGTGCTGCCAAAGTGAGCACTGTTCTTATTTTTCTTGAGATGACTTGAGAGTAGAGGTATTTTAACTTGGGTTTCATGTTTTTCAAAAATGTTAATAATCACATTTTAACGTAATTAGTTTTTTTTGGGATCCTATGTATTTTAAATTATTCATTTAAAAACATTATTTAAGGAAGAGGCCCATAAGCTTTACCAGATTACTAAAGGGGTCCATGACATGCAAAAAAAATTAAGAACCCCTGCTTTAGAGGGAGCTAGATTTGACTGGAAACTTTCACATTGCTGTCTTTTATGGAAGTCCTCTTGCATGTTCTTTACCTTTCCCTTTTGCTGTGCTTTTTCCCAACCCCCACCCCCAAGATGAACTCATTTGGCCTGTGTTCAATTTACTCAGGGCCCTGATAGTTGGTCTGAAACTAATCTGATGAACAAATTTCTCTCTAATACTCCAATGGTATTCCCAGTGATATAGGTATTTTCTCTAATGATGCAGACCATAACCAATCCGTGCCTGGCTATCTGTCTAACTCTCGTCCGTTTCTTCCTGTAAATTTGCTACAAGAGGTCTACTCAAGGTACTTCTTGATATTGGGTTGATATCCATGGAGCATAGAATGCCAGAATTTTAGAATTGGAAGAAATATAAGTAGCCATTTGGCCCAACCCATACGCCAAAGTTATCCCTACTATGATGTACTTGATAAAAGGTTATTCAACCTTTGCTTAAAGACCCCTAAAAGGCAACCCATTCCATATTTGCACAGTTCTAATTATTGGGGGCAGGGCAGGTAAGTGGTACAGTGGATAGAGTGCTGGGTCTGTAGTCAGAAAAACTCATTATCCTGAGTTCAAATCTGGCCTCAGACACTTACTGCCTGTGTGATCCTAGGCAAGTCATCACCCTCTTTGCCTCAGTTTCTTCATCTGTAAAATGAGCTGGAGAAGGAAATGGCAAACTACTTCAGTATCTTTGCCGAGAAAACCTTAAATGGGTGCATAAAGAGTAGGACATGACCGAAAAACAATGGAACAACAATTGTCAGTTTTTCCCATTATCAAGCTTAAATTTGCTTCTTTGTGATGTCTATTGCTCCTGATTCTTCCCTTTATATTTATTTATATTGGATTTAATCTTTTTAGGTTTGTCCTCTTCTCTAACCTGTCAAGATCATTTTGGATTCTGAGTCTGCCATCCAGTGGGTTTGTTGTTTCATCCAGCTTTGTGTTATCTGCAAATCTGTGACTTTATTCAAGTCTAATTCTTCCACTGAGGAACATTTCAAATACTTGAAGAAGTCTATCAAGGAGACTTGAACCTTCTCCTGGCTAAACTACTCTAGTTTCTTCAATTCATGACCTCTAAACTTCATATACCATGAATTCAAGGCCCTTCAACATACTGAGTGCAAACTCTGGACTCTCTCCAGCCTATCAATGTTCTATTTAAATTCTGGTGTTAGGAAGTGAGCAGAATATTCTAGGTATGGTCTGCAGTGGGACTATCATCTCCTTATTCTTGGAAATTATGTTTTGCATAAAGCCCTCCAAGATTGCATTAGCTCTTATTTTGCTTCTATATCACAATGCTAACTCATATTGAGCTTTCACTCCATTGAAACCCCTAAACCTTTTTCAGACAGCTTGCCATTGTACCTTATCATTTGTTGTAGTAGCAGCATCCTAACCCCTCCTCCCTAAGCAAGTTAAATTAGTTTTTTCCTTGAAAGGTATTGAGATGTTCTTTGAGGTTTGGTTGGCTAAGGGGACTAAAAGATCACACTGCTGATGTTGCTTCTTCGTCACCTAAGTACAAAGCATGCATGAGGAATGCTGATATTTGACTGGTAGATCACAATGTTAACTTAGGCAAGGGGGCTTTGCCCAACTGAATACACTTGAGGTGTCTTCAATGTCTATCCTTGTTGAATAACCTTCTCCTGCTTTGGCAAAGTGAATCTCTTTTTTTGTTAACAGTTGTATGACCTACAAGTGTCTCATTTTGTATCAGTATTGAACCCAAACCACCAGGGGATTGGACTGAGTCAGGCCCAGTCCAGAACATCATCTTATATTTGTGAAGTTAATTTTTTGAACCCAAGTGTGAGTCTTAATATTATTAGATTTAGCCAATGCTCTTACCTGTCAAGATCGTTTTGGATCCTGATTCAATAATTCAGTGTGCTAGCTGTTCTTCCCAGCTTTTTGTCATCTACAGATCTTATGAGCATGCCATCTATGACTTTATCCAAGTCTTTGACAAAAATTGTAAACATCACAGGACCAAGCACAGATCTCTTGGATATTGTGCTGGAGACCTCCTGTCAAGTTGATATCAAACCGTTAAGAACCATTCTTTTGAATTTAGACATTCAATTGATTCTTAATCCTTCTAATTGTATTACTATTTAGTCTGCATCTTTCCATTTTTTCCACAAGACTAATATGAGATATTTGATCAAATGCTTTGTTAAAATTCAACAAAACCATATCTACATTTCCCTGATATATCAGTTCAGTTACTCTGCCAAAAAAGGAAATAAGGTTAGTATAACATGACCTATCCTTAACAAATTCATGTTTGGTTTTTGTAATCAAAATTCCCTTTCTAGATGTTTACTAACAATCTCTAATGATCTTATTGAATTTTCCCATGAATCAAAAGCAAGCACAGTGGCCTATAGTTTGCAGACTGTTCTCTCTCTCTTTCTCTCTTTTTTTTTTTTTGAAAATCAGGTCATTTGCTCTTCTCATTTGATGTATGGTACCTCTCTCATTTTCCATAATTTTTCAAATACCATTGTCAGTGATTCAGTGACCACATATGCCAGTTCTTTCAGTACCTCAGGATGTGGTTCATCTGAGCCAGGTGACTTGAATACACCTAGGGTAACTAGAAGTATTCTAATTATCTCTTTAGTTATATTGTGTATCAACTCTCTGTTAGCCATTTTTGGTTCATCATTTTCCTTAGCAGAGAAAATAGAGCCAAATCAAAAATTGAGCAGTTCTATCTTCTCTATGTTGCTAGCTATCATTTTCCAATTTACTCCCAAGCAGTATTTCTTTCCTTTCCTTTCCTACTTTTTCCCTGTGTATTGCTAAAAATACAAACCATTTAAAAATTAACTTTAGTTTTTCTAATCAGCCTTAACCAATTCTAAGCTTTAGCACTCCTGACCTCCTTTTTTTTATAGGACCACGCCACCCTTTTGTATTCATCCTGTTATCTGTCTTTGCTCCTACCTTCTGTAATATTGTTAAAAATCTAAATTGAGTTACCTGTGCGTCTATTCTGGTCTCTTCAGACAACCCCATTTTCCCTCTTCATTAGAATTGTTTCCCTTTGTCTCTTAAGAATTTTATTCTTGGGAGTTTCTTATCCCTCCTGGAATAACTTCCCCTATAAATTTTAATGTAATGTTATCTATCCATCCTTGCCCTGAGCACTTTGAAATCTCCTTTCTTTAAATCTAGGGTGCATGTCAGAACATGCCCAGCTTTTTCTCTTTCTTTATCACAATCTTTAGGAGAGAATGGTCACTTTTTTCTAAGGTTCTCATCATTTCCATTCATCCAGTCAGTCATTTTCTCCCTGTTAATAGCTAGCATTTACCTCTTAATAACATTTAGCATGTTAATGAGGATCAGCTTCGGTATAGAATTTTCCTTTGTTAGTTACTGCACCCTTAAATTTTTTTTATATTCTTAATTTTGCAAATATGGCAAATACGAGTATTTCTGCATGCAAAAAGGAACAGAAAGGAGGCTTGCACATGACAGCATGAATCTCCACAATGTATGGCTTGATCCTCTTTTTTTCCCTCTAAAAAATACAAGAATTTCATCAAGTTAGCTCCAAACCTCTCCTGATTGTGTATGTTTCCTTCTGAGTATTTCAAATGCTTTATTGACATGCTTATCCTTCTGTTAAGAAATGCAAAGTGTTTTTCATCATTAGTCCTCTGGAATTCTGGTTGGTCATTGCATTGATCAGAGTTGAAAGTCTTTCAAAGTGTTTTTCTTCATAATATTATAGTAATTATACAAATTGTTCTAGTTTCTCTCACTTCACTTGATAGTTTCTATGTCTTTACTATTTCCTTTCTTGAAAGAAAAGCAAGTACTTCCTTCTTAGAGTGTCTTGCTCCCCCTTCTCTGGGAATAGCTGCAATTTTATTTATTTATTTATTTTTAATTCTAAGTGTATGCCTCTTTTTAAATTTTCTTCTCTTACATGATTCTCTTTTGCTCTCCAATGTCATGACAAGAGTCAAGTTTACCTACCTTAAATTTCATTTCTCTCCCTATTGAAGCATGGTTTCTATTTCCTTTAGGAGCATGTCATTTTCACTAATAACTTGGAGAGTATAGAGACATTTCTTGAGTTCTTTCATCTTTTCTTTTAGGAGGAAGGATAGCATCTATTTGGCATGAGAATGGCAATCAGTTGGCTATGGCAGAAATTCAAACTATGCCAATTAATGATAAATCCATGCAAAACTATTCTTGCTTTCTATAGTGACTGAGGTTTTTCAGCTTAAATAAACAAACAAATAATCTCTGTGTGTTTAATTCTCACCCAAACAGCTCCTTTAGTGCTTTGGTGTCAACTATTGGTTTCTGAAAACTTGACTTCCCCATCCAACTTAGTTTTTTTTTTTTTTATTTAGCCAAAGACAAGGTTTATTTGAACATCCATCATATTGGGCAGACTCTTAAGGAATCTGAAACCTGGGTAAGCAGTGGCTAGATTTTAAGAATCAGAGCAGCGGCTAGATTATAAGAATCTAAGCAGTGGTTAGATTATAAGAATCCCAGCAGTGTCTAGATTTTAAGAATCCAAGCCTTGGCTAGATTATAAGAATCCCAGCAGTGGCTAGATTTTAAGAATCCAAGCCTTGGCTAGATTATAAGAA
The DNA here is from genome assembly GCF_900497805.2 of Vombatus ursinus. Lineage (NCBI taxonomy): Eukaryota > Metazoa > Chordata > Mammalia > Diprotodontia > Vombatidae > Vombatus > Vombatus ursinus. The sequence goes on along the minus strand of NW_020954565.1, from coordinate 3,557,445 downwards.
TCCCAGCAGTGGCTAGATTTTAAGAATCTAAGCATCTTAATGGAGACAAGATGGACCTTATATACAAAAAGCCTGTGGGAGGGACCTAGGAGTGGCCAGTAAGTTGGGGTGAACAGAATTTCTGGGACCTGGACCTCATGGCCATGGGACAATGGAGCCTAGCTAGGATTAAGGGTGGGAAATGGCTGGGGGCCATAGGGAGGTGAGACAATGGAGGGGAGATTGGGTGTAGCCACAATGAAAGGCCAGTTGATGGGATTATAAACACCAGAGATTTGGCCATGTGGGAAAGTCCAGGGTTTTTCCTTTCTGGGGCCCATATCCCAACCCCATCATTCCCCCCTCAAACAAATGGGACCCAAAATGATGCGGTTTAGGAGTTCAGGGGTGCTGGGACCCCAAACTCACAACATACGGGTCCTACCTGAAAGAATTTGACCCAAGCCTTCTTTCAGCCAAAGACAAGGTTTATTAGAACATCCCCCATATTGGGCAGACTCTTAAGGAGTCTGAAACCTGGGTAAGCAGTGGCTAAATTTTAAGAATCAGAGCAGTGGCTAGATTTTAAGAATATAAGCCCCAACTTAGTTTTTTTGATTCTCAAAAGGCACTCCACTATCACATGATTCCTATGCTCTGACACAAACCTGTTTCACCAATTTCCCTAGCCATTAATCCACTCTTTCAATTTACCTTACTATTTAGTTTATTCCTATTACCTTTTCTTACTTACTTTGTCTTCCCAGCTATTTTTTCCTTTTTTTTTTTTAGTCTTTGTTTTCTCTTCAGATCCATTCTTACTCCTTTGCAATCCTACTCCTCATTCAATTTTCTCTCTCATTAGGTAGAAGTAGAATCTGGTCATATATATTGTTTTCCTTCATATTCTCCTCAATTTCTTCTCCACAAATTCAATCTCTCAACTTGTTCACAAGAACAAATTTCTCCAACTCATCTACAAGAGTTCTTCTTCTTAATCAGCTGCAGTATATCTTTCTTCTCCCACTTGCCCCCCAACAACTCTCTCACAGAACCCAGAATTAGAATCATGTGGGCTGTCAATCAGTCATCTGTAACTCTTGTTATATGAACAGCCTGTCTTATTTATATAGCTTCTTCTGCATAATTCCATGTAAGTAATGTGTTGCCCACTGCTTTTGCCCACTATATGCCTCTTATTGTTCTTTGAGTGGTCCTCAATTTCAGTTCCTTGGAAACTGTATTGTTCCTGTCTAATTGGATGTTATCATCTAGCCAGTCTTCATCCACCTGTTTTTTTCTGTGCAGATATTAAGTCCAAACTCTTTTGAATGATTATGGGTCTTATTTACAAAGCTCTGCAATTTTAGGGGGATTTGGTGCAATCATACAATGCTATATGCAAACAATTGGCTTATCAGGAGGACCTTATATATAGGGAATTTCTCTTTGACTTTGACGCCACATTAGATCTCCTCCTTTAACCTGATGAATACCTTTTGATGAACCATATGTTCTCTCCACTCCATCATTTTGTGCCTTGCTTGATATTAAGAATCAGGATCATTAAGAAGTTATCTTTATTATTATGTCTTTCAAGTTATTTTGTGTATTTTGATGTTTGTATTATAAATACCTTGTTTGTAGTATTTTGCTTTGCTTTTTTTTGTAGTGAAGGAATAATAAGTCCAGTATTCTCTCAACCTTTCAGTCAATTGTGTCTACATTTATAAAAATGTAGCCTGCTTTGAAATATCATTCGTAAAAGTCTACTTATTTCCTTCTCATATTTTCATCAAGGATGCCATTGATGTATGTATATATTACTCTCATTAAATTTTTATAAAGATGAGAAAGTAGGCTTATAGGTTGGTAATTATTCAATAATCATACTGTACTAGGTGCTACTGATGCAAAGACAAAAAGGAAATACTCCCTGTCCTCAAGGAACTTACATTCCATCAGGATATTATTTTCTCAGTTTTTTTAAATAATGATTTCTGAGTTTTTCCCCATGACTTTTGTACCATCTTCTCTTTTAGATACACCTCGAGAACTGATCCCCCATTTCTTCCAAATTATACTGCTACCAGCAAAGATCTCTTCCATGTGCATTGGATCTAGTTTGAACGCTTTTCTTATCTTTGTTTTCTTCAGTGCCATTTCTACTTCCTCAAATGGAAACATCTGGAACTGTTATATTACAGTGCAAATGTGATGGCTCCACCATGCTTAATGGTTAAAAAAAAAGTTTATTTAAAAATATTTACAAATCTTTTCCATTTTTGTCTATTTATTTTCTCTTCTAGTTTTATCTTTAAATGATTGTGGGGAGATTTTGCTTAGTTGAGTCTTTTATCAAGCTTTCTTTAAATGTGTTTTTCTTTCCATTGCTTCCAGCTGTTTTATAAAAAGAAAATACTGCTCATAATCTTGCATTGTCCCTTCTCAGTGAGATTTTATGAGTAAGCTAGTTGATGTTGTTGATAGAATGATGCATTTGAAGGCAGAAACAACTGAGTTCAAGTCCTGACTCAGACATTTACCAGTTGTCTGACTGTGGACAGGTCACTTAGCCTCTGTCTGCCTCAGTTTCCTCATCTGCAAAATGAGGACAGTAATAATACCTATCTCACAGCGTTGTTGTGAAGATCAAATGAGATAACATATGTAAAGTACTTTGTAACTCAAAATGCTATCTAAATGCTGGCCATTTTTGCTATTAATAATAATCATAAACTTGCTGACTGCTGTTGGCCTTAGCTGTCATATCTCTCCACTTGGCAAGGGCATCAAGTGTTTGCTTTCTGAGGTGGTGTAGGGAAATATTTTATCATATTTTTCACAAAACCTTATGTATTCATATTGTTTGAACCTAGCTTGATGTGGCTAGAAATTGGCTTACCTCAGAGACAGCTCCCAAGGAAGCCAAATAGCTGCAGGGAATGCGTGGATCCCAACCAACCAGGTCTCTGTTGTCCTTCAGTTGTGTACTACTCTTTGTGACTCAGTGGACCATACTGTTCATGAGGTTTTTGTGGCCAAGATGCTGGATTCCTTTTCTAATGGATGAAGGCAAATGGGAATTAAGTGATTTGCCTAGGATCACGCAGCTAGTAAGTGTCTGAGGTTGGATTTGAACTCGGGTCTTCCTGACTCCAGTTTTAGTGCTTTATCCACTGAGACATCTAGCTGCCACTCAGCTTTTTGGTCCACCTAATGCTTGTTTTTTTTGGTTTCCCCAAATAGAATATTTACGAGGCAGCTAGGTGGCGCAGTAGATAGAGCACTGACCCTGAGTTCAAATGCGGCCTCAGACACATAACACTTACTAGCTGTGTGACCCTGGGCAAGTCACTTAACCCCAGTGCCTAGCCAAAACAAAACAAAAAACAAAAACAAACAAAAAAACCCAAAAACAAATAGAATATTTATGCCTCCTGATGCACATTTCAGTGGGTCTTGTCTGGGAGCTTCCTGCTCTACAAAATAGCTTAACTGTCACGTGCAGTGTGTGCTGGTACTCTTCTCTGAAACCCTGTATAATATAAACATTGCAGAGACTGAGGAGGGGAGCCTTTTGGATTTCCCTCTCTACCAAATGACCAAATAGATTTCATTCTAAAACTATTCCAGATTTTGGGGTTTGTTCTCATAACCAACAGTGGTTTCTAGGTCCAGCGACTCATCTCTATGAGGAATAGTTTTAGCTTGGTAAAAACATCTTAAATATGCAGAAATCAATTCTTTTAAATGAATTTGGACTAAGAAATCTTTTGCAGTTTTTTTTTTTTTTTTTGCAAGGCAATCCGGGCTAAGTGACTTGCCAGGGTCACACAGCTCAGTATCAAGTATGCGAACCTAATTTGAACTCAGGTCCTCTTGACTCCAGGGCCAGTGCTCTAACCACAGCACTACTTAGCTGTCTCTGTTTCAGTGCTCTTTTTTTTTTTTTAATTTTTTGGCAATTGGGGCTAAGTGACTTGCCCAGGGTCACACAGCTAGTAAGTGTCAAGTGTTTGGTCTGAGGCCAGATTTGAACTCAGGTCCTCCTGACTTCAGGGCCAGTGCTCTATTCACTGCACCACCTAGCTGCCCCTCTGTTTCAGTTCTTAAAACCCCATGTTCTATGCTCATTGCCCTTGGCTCATGGCCTCTCTCGTGTATGGCCCCCTTGGAAGAAAGAAGGACAAGCTCTCTTGTTGCTGTCCGGCTACCACAGAATAACAGCATTTGAGAATTGGAAGAGACAGATGGTAAAGAAAGTCTAAGGGAATATACAGATCGTTGAATGGACTCCCTCACTAATCCTGACCTGCAGCACTTTATGTGGTTTCAGCACAGGCAACTGGAGTCTGCTCCACTCACACAATACAAATCTAAAAACCCTTTCCCCTACTTCTGAGAGCCATCCCTTGTCATGGAAAGCAATGAAGGCAGCAGGAGCTGTCTTACTGTGAAGAATTTAGAGGAAGCTATGGGGTGGAGGATGGGGCTGGCCATAAATAGTAGGCAATAAATGCGCATGTCAAGGCAGAACAATGAAGGAAGTAAACTCTACCAACTCTTCATTGAGCTCACAATCCTGCTATTTATCTCATTTTTTTCTGCCTTCAACTAAAGCCTAGCTGGGCCAAGCCTCTGATTTTTGTGGACTCAGGGTTCCACCTCAGCCAAATAATTGGACTTGAGTGGTTGGTATGGCACAGTTTGGACATTTTGGGGAATAATGAGGTAATCCTGTTCCTTTCCATATAATGTCAGTAGAATCACAGGTCAGCTATGGGGTTTCATTTTCAGTACTGTTGAAGCAAAAGTGTTGCATCCCAATTCACCCTGGCACTGTGGGACTAATTTGATTCTTGAAGTTGTCATCCCTTAACTATATTTATTTGCTGGTCAGACTTGAAAGGCAAATAAATATTATATGAATTCCCAGAGGAAAATATGTATTAGGGACTTATCCACCCTACTTCTTCTGTTGGAGCCCTTAAATTGTTTGTGAAAGAAAAAAAAAAACCCAGTGATCTAAAGATCAGACATGATTAGCAAGCCCTGGTGGCAGCAGGGATGGCAAGCCGGCCTTTGAAGGCTGAAGTACCAGGGCTGTCTTGCAGTATACTGGATTTGTGATGCTTAACCTCTCGGTATCACAAACAAGTCCCAAAGACTGCAGATAAGGTTCCAACCTGCATTGGCAGAGGGAGCTTCTCATCCAGATGTTCCCTCTGCGGATGAAATCCCAGGTCTAGTCTGTGTCTCAAAACCATCGCAGTGCAGAAGTGGTGCATCTGCCTCATTCTGTTGTGTCAAATAGTTAACTCCACCAAATTAGGTCTGTGGGAGTGGGATTGGGTGGGATTTATAGTCTTATTTAGATGGGTGGTGTGAACGAGTGGAAAGTTAGATTTCAGACAATTTGGAGACAGTTTGAATATATAATCGTGTCCTTTGTATTGTATAATACCTCTGACGTTTTCCAGCAATTCATGAACTTATTCTTGTAAGCCCTTTGGGATTTAGGGGAAGAACAATTTATGCTACTAACAATAATGATAATAATAATTATAAATATGATAGTTAACATTTATATAGTGTTTAGTATGTGCCAGAGTCTGTGCTAAGCACTTTATAATTATTATCTCATCTGATTCTCATAACGACCCTGGAAAGTAGGTGCTATTATATTCCCCATTGTATAGACAAGGAAATTGAGGCAAAGGGACTTTTCCAGGGTCACTCTGAGGCCAGATTTAAACTTGGGTCTTCCTGACTCTAGCCTAGTGCTGTCTCTACTATGCCACCTGACTAGTGATGGCATTTTGATTTACTAACAGGACCTCGGACATCATGACTTGAAAAAAAAATCAAACCAAACTTACTTCTCTATAACTTGTATCAGGACTAGAATAACAGTCAGAACTAGAATAATAGTTGACATAAAGTGCTTTAATTCTTTGCAAAGCACTTTGTGAATATTATCTCATTTGAATTTCACAACAACCCTGGGGAAGGGGGGGAGGGTACCGTTTTTAGTCCCATTTTATAGATGAGAAAACTGAGGATCAAGGGGGTAAGGGACTTGACCAGGGTCACATAGCTAGTAAGTGTCAGAAGTAGAATTTGAACCTCTGTTTTTCCTGATTCCAAGTTTAATCCTCACTTGGAAAGATGTGAATCCAAATTCTGTCTCTGTTGCATTGCCTCTATATCCAAACCAGTGTTTGGGTAGCAATAGCTGGAGTTCATGGAATATGGGCCAGGCTGCTGAAGAAGGCAAACAAAGGAATGGAAGGGAAGCCTCTGTAATCACTAAGAACCTGCAGAGATCTAGAAGCTCTGTGGACTGCCACTGATAGTTTATCTCATGTTTTTCAGGCTTGACTGTACCCCTCACACATCCATTCAGATACTCAACATTTTTGTGATGAATCCAGAATTCAAAAATTACCTTTTTGAGAGCTGAAACAGTGCTTTACCTCTTCCCTATACTAATATATTTAGACTTTTGTAAGTCAGGGTGGCAGAGTGGATGGCTGGGACATTAGACTTGGAGTCAGCAGGACCTGGGTTCAAATCCTATCGAATATATAAGGATTTGGAAACAGAATCACTTACTCTCCCACTTGCTGTATGATGTTGGGCATACAGCTATATAATGGCAGTGACAACCCACATTTAAATAACACTTTGCAAAATACTTTACATGTATAATTTTATTGAGCCTCAAAAACCAAAACATAACCCTGTGATGAAGGTATTATTAACCCCTCTTTTATAAATGAGGAAACTGAGACTGAATGAATTTAAGGCTGAATGTTACTTTCCTATTCAATAAACTTCAATGGCTCCCTATTACCTCCAGGATCAAGTATAAAATCCTGTTCGGCCTTTAAAAGTCCTTCATAATCTGGGCCTTTCTTATCTTTCCAGGCTTCTTACACTTTGCACTCCATGTACTCTGTGATCCAGAGATACTGGCCTCCTTGCTGTTCTTCCAAAAGACCATCTCCTGACTGCATTTTCAGCAGCTGTCACCCATAATTGAAATACTTTCTCTATTTGGCTCTGTCTCCTGGCCTCTTTGGCTTCTTTCTAGACTCGGCTAAAATCCCACCTTCTGTAAGAAGCCTTTCCCAGTGTTCCTTAATGCTAGCATCTTCCTTCAATTTACCCTGTACACGTCTTGGATGCATATAATTGTTTGCATGTTGTCTCCCACATTACACCGTGAGTTCATTGAGAACAGGGACTGTTTTTTGCCTTGTTTTCCCTTAGAATTTAGCACAGTGTCTGACACACATTAAGCTTTTAATGAATGCTTACTGACTTGGCTTGATTTGACTTGCCTAAGGTCACACTACTAGTAGTGTCTGGGGCAGAATTTGAACCCATGTCTTCCCGACTCCCTACATCTAGGTATACTTTCTCTCCCAGAGTTGTAGTTTATTTTTTGAATTGCTTCTATAATAAAATTCACCTAGTCTAGAATTAAAGTTTAGGAATAAACAGATGGAACTAGAGTTTCCTTTATCCCCTTGGGTTTTTCACTCTTCTTTTTGTGTATGCTAATTGGTTTAATGACAGCTTTAGTGAAGAGACTTGGATGTGGTATAAACGTAATTGCTAGTGAAGAACAGGCACAGCTGACTGCAATTATCCTACTATGGACTTTGTGTTGAAGCATAAAGTGCCAGATTACATTAGTAATTGGATGACAGTGCCAATTCTCCTGTAACTTTTCTTGGCAGCTGGTGGCATAATGGATAGAGAGCTGGCCTGGGGTCAGGAAAACCTGAGTTCAAATCTGGATTCAGACACTTACTAGCTGTGTGACTCTGGGTTAGTCACTTAACCTGTTTGCCTCAGTTTCCTTAACTATAAGATGGAGATAATAATAGCACTCACCTACAGGGTTGTTGTGAGAATCAAATGAGAAATATTTGGAAAAAAGTATTTAGCACAATGCCTGGCACATAGCAGGTGCTTTATAAATGCTTATTACTTTCTCTTCTTCCCTTCATATTATCTCTGGCACATTGTGGCAAGGCATAACAAATTTTGAGATGAAATGAAATCACACTGTCCATAATTTCATCTCCAGAGGAAGGAGAGTAAAGTAATATGGTTTAGTAGAAAGCACACTTGATGAGGACCTGGTTTTGAATCTCAGCTTTGCTGCTTATTGCCCCTGTGGTCTTGGGCTAGACACCTCTCTGGGTCTCAGTTTTCTCATCTGTAGCATGAGAGGGTTGAACTTTTTGACATTTAAGTTCTCATCTATCTCTATGTTTGTGGTATTAAAGAGAAGAAGCAAAATCAGTATTATGTGGCTTGTATTGTATCTGATCATTCTTTTATTTGGGATCATTTATCCTTATGAACCATTGGTAATTGTTCCCAGGATCTTAACGAAGATGCATCTTTCTGGGGTGTGTCCTATTGCTGGTGTTTACATAAACCAATTTCAATGGCATTCCTGTACAGGATACTAGAACAGTGACTCAGGTCTAAGCCCAGGGCACTTGATGAGAGCATGCCTTTGATCACTGACTGTATAGAGAGAGGATAATTATGCTCCCATAGGCATAGTGAACTTGAAGGCTATTTACTTCATTGTCCTCCCCTCAGATCTCACATTACTTATGTAATACAGTGGAACTTATACACAGAAATATTTACTTCAAGAGGTATAATCACAAATATATGAACTTACTCCCTCCAACTTGTGAGAGGCATAATCCTCCCTTCTCACCCGCTCCCCCACTGCCTCAGTCTGGGGAGGGGAAAGTGATTAGATTCATAGTTTAGCTCATTCCCTATAGAGCACAGTCCCATTTCCCCTTGGGCTCAAGTCCTAGATGCCCTGGCTCTTACGGTTCCCATGCCAGGCTGGCTGGCTAGCCTCGCTACACTGCCCACAATCTGGGCTCCAAGGTCACCATGACTCGAACTCTAGTCCTGTGAGTAGTACTTCAGGCACCTGAAACTGAGAACAAACAACACAGAACAGAAACGAACCCTCCTGGGTCCATTTCCAAGGAACTGGGGTGGGAGAACAGGGGAAGCCTCACTGGTTTAGTTCATGGTTTTCACCAGCAGCAGAAAAGAGTTGGTGGAAAAAGTGCAGACAAGAATATGATGGAAAAGAAAGTGAATGGCTCAGTCTTTCCAGTTTTAAAGAAGCAGGAAGCCAATCAAACAAGGCCATCCTCTTCATACAGTAGGGAATGCAGTGGGCTCCATGATAGGCACACTGGGCATGCTCAAAAAGGCTCTTCTAAGGCATCTTCATTTTAGAACTGGGCGCACCAGAGAAACCTGGGCTACGTTTACTTAGAACCCTAGAGCATTAGTCCTGGTCAAGACCTTAGACATTATCTAGTCCAGGCTCATCATGTAATAGGAATAGTTTTCCTTTTCTCTGTTCAGCTGGAAGGTCTAGAGTCATTCAGAATAGGAAAAGACCTAACAGAGAGCATCTAGTTAAATCACCTGCAATAGGAATCACCTCGACAACATCCCCAACAAATGCTATTGCAGACTTTGTTGGAATACCTCCAGTAGCAAGGAACTCTGCCTAATGAGTCAGCTTCTTCTGTGTTTAGAGAGTCCTCAACATTAGGAAGTTTTCCCTTATATTGAGTCAAAAACTGCTTTCCTGAAGCTGTTACTTACAGTCCTATATTGAGTAAAGTAGTTTAAGGCACTTCTCAGATGCCACTTCCTACATGAGGACTTTCTTGGTTATCTAGCTGTTAGCACTCTCTTAATCTTGTATTCCTTTGTGTTTGTTTATCTGTACACTTATGGTATCTCTCTTTCCCTCCTTCTGCCTCTCCCCTTCTGTCCTGTCAACTTCTTGAAGGCAAGGTCTACAGTATTTAGGTTTTGTCTTTGTATCCTCAGTGATTTGCACATAGTAATAGTTTAATAAATGCTTATTGAATTGCTGAAAGTAGAAAAAGTCATTCTCTGTAAGCAGTTGGTGTGGTACATAGAATCTTTGACTTGGAGTCACAGAGTCCAAGGCTTAAATCCTGCCTCTCACACTAGATATGTGATCATGGGCAAGTCTTTTACTCTTCCTGTCCCCCAATTTCTTTTTCTGTAAAATGAAATATTAATTTACATAGTAACTGTCTAATAAATTTGATGTGAGGCTCAAATACAATGTGTGTAAAATGCTTCACAAACCTTAAAGTTTACTTATTAACATTCCAAATGACAGCCCTTCAAATAATTGAAGAAGGGGATCCTGTTTCCTCTAAGTCTTTTCTTTTCTCAGCTAAACATCCCTAGTCCCTCTGGCTGGTCCTCACATGGGATGATTTCAAGTCTCCTCACTATCCTCACCTTTCTCCAGATTTGGTCTAGATTGCAATTTCCTTCTTAGTGTGAGAACCAGAGCTGAGCACAGAATTTCAAATGTGGTTTAACCAGGGCAGAATGATGTTGAATGAATGGATATTCCAAAAGATTGGAGGATCTTAGAAGTAGTTAGTATAATTTAATTCAAAAAGTACCTATCACATATCAGGCACAAAGGAAATAACAAAGCATCTGTAACCTTAAGGAACTTATTCTCTATTAGAATGTTGTTAAACCACCCAAACTAGGATTTTGAAAGTGTTTTTCCCTTTTAGAATGGGTCAACACCTGTGTTGCAATGGAAGTGGGGAACTCTTCTCTACCAATATATGTTGACAGATTTCTCTGTAACAGTCTTAAGGCAGAGGGCTTAACCATTCTTGTTGTCATGGACCCTTGGGAAGTCTGGTGAAGTCTATGGATCTCTTTTCAGAATCATGTTTTCCAACGCATAGGATTATGCATGATAAAATAGATAGGATTACAAAGGAAACCAATATATTGAAATAGTTATAAAAATATAAAAAAACATGTTCATGAATCTTGGGTTAAGAGCCCCTACTTTAGAGAGTTGCTTGGGAGCATGCAGAGGCTGAACAATTTATCCATGGTGACTCAATTAGTGTGGGTCAAGAGCAGGACTTTAATCCAAACCTTCCTCTGGTGCTTAACATATAGTAGGTGCTTAATTGATTTATCCAAGGCCCATCTTCTATTTATTATTTATTACACCAGTCTGCCTCATTACTAGTAAACTTACTCCTTTGAATTAAAAAAAAAAAAAAACCACACACACACATGCTCATAGATTTACAGCTACAAGGAAACTCAGAGATCATCTAGTCCATCCTCCCCATTTTGCAGGTGAGGAAACCAAGGCCCAGAGAGATGAAGTGATTCATCTAAGTCAGAGGCAGTAAGCATTAAAGGTGGGATCTGAACCTATTTCCCCAGACTACAGAATCAGTGCTCTTTCTATCTACCATATCAGGCTGTCTCCTTCCTAACTGACATGTTTTCATGGGCAGTTTTAAGTAAATGTCATATGCTCATAAATCTCTGATGCTGTGAGAAGATGATTTCTAAAAGCCCTTTTCAGCCCTACTATACCTTACACTAGGGGCCCTTTTTCCCCTGAAATGGACACATTATTAAAATTCATATTGCATATTTCCATTGAGTTGGAACCAATGTTCATGTCTTACATAATTATAACTTCAAATAGTGCAAATTAAAATGCATGTGACGACTTCCAGAGGATTCATTTTTTGCACTAATCAGGACCTCTTTGTATTATACAGTAAATATAGAATGTCAAAGCAGGAAGGGCCTTATAGGTCATCTACTCACAGAATCATAGATTTAATGCTGGAAGGCACCACAGATGTCATCTTCAAGTTTATTTTACAAAAGGGGAAATAGATTCAAAGAGATAAAGAGTTTTTTTTCTGGGATAGCATCAGCAGCTCCCTTCTAGGAGCAGTGTTTCAAGGCCAAATAGTCTGATTCAAAGTCTAGTGTTCTTTTCATCCTAGTTTACTCCCTTATATTACAGATGAGAAAACTGAAGCTCACATGACAAGGCCAAAATCTCACAGCTAGTTAGTAGCTGGGACTAGAATCCAGGTTTCCTGCCTCCTAGATGAAAGTTTTTGTGAAAAATAGATAAGTGATTCAATGACTCTATTGTGGAGGCAGTTTTGCTTAGTGGGTAGGTCCTGACTCAGAAATTCACTAGCTCTATGACCTTGGGTAAGTCACAAACCTCTCAGCTTCAGTTTCCTCATCTGTAAAATAATAGCATTTACCTCACAGAGTTGTGATAAAGTTCAAATGAGATAATATATGTAAAACACTTTGCAGACCTTAAAGTGTTATAAAAAGTTAGTTAGTACTACTAGTACAACAACCATCACAACTACTACTACAACTGCTTTTATTATTAGCACTACTGCTACTTTTATTATTATTATTAGTAGTAATGTGTGGATAACCTTGCACCAACTAGCCACTCAATTTTTCTCCTCAACTTTGGTATACAGAATGTTATGGTATTTTAATGAGAAAAACTTCAGGAAAGGGCCTAGTTATAAAAAGAAACAGCTAGGCTATCTTGCCCTCTGAAAATTCAGTTTAAGAGAGACAAGGATAGCTGACTTAGAGTAAAGGAAGCCATCATAGAGCAGCTCCTAGGAATGGGGGAAACAGAGTGGGGTTGTCTCCAGGCTAAAGTCTCTCTATAATATGTCATAGAAAAGAATTTTCCTTTTTAGGAATAGCTCGTAAAGAGAAGGACTTAAAGGGTAATCACAGAATTGTACTTCTTTACTCTCCTCCCTCATTCATAAAGGCCTTTTCCTCAAAATTAAGGGGGTGGGGTCTGGGAGCTAGGTGGCAAAGTAGATAGGGTATAAAGCCTGGAGTAAGAAAGACCTGAGTTAAAATCTGGCCTCTGACACTTACTAGTTGTGTGACCCTGATCACTTGACTCTGGCTGCCTTTGCCAGAGTTTCCTTTGCCTTACTTTCCTCATCTGGAAAATGAACTGGAGAAGAAAATGGCAAACCACTTTAGTATTTTTACCGAGAAAACCTCAAACAGGGTCACAAAGAGTTGGATGTGATTGAAATGACTGAACAACAACAAAACTGAATATTTACTTTGAAATGATGGTCATTGAAGCTTTCCTAACACCAAAGGTCAAGTTTTGTATTTCGTAGTCTGTACATGTGATTAATTAGTCAGTAGGTTGAGGTGGGCTGTGGAAAACACTTCTTTGGAAATCATTGTTTTTCTTCTAGAGTTTATTCAGTTTGCAAAAGGATCTCATCCACAAATATAGACTTACAAATAAAATATATTTAGGGTCCTTTTTGTGCTGAAATGGTATTTGGCATATCTAGTTTCTATTTTGTGGTCCACTTTTCTCTTTACTGACAATTGTTTTTCAAGGTGAATGTTGACTAAATTCACTTAGCACTCTGCTGCATTCTATCTATCTATCTATCTGTCTATCTATCTATCTATCTATCTATCTATCTATCTATCTATCTATCTATCTATCTATCT
>NW_020954565.1:3501545-3544016 GCF_900497805.2 Vombatus ursinus | reverse complement strand
TCTATCTATCTATCTATCTATCTATCTATCTATCTATCTATCTATCTGTCTGTCTGTCTGTTTATCCTTATTTTTAACTATCTGAAGTGTGACTATGTTATCTTACCTATATAGTTGAAAAATTGCTCAATGACAATTGTCTAGATAGGGTGACACTTCTATAAACTGTGGTTCTTACATTGGTTCTTACGTACTTTTCTATTGTCTAGGTAGAGAAACAGACTGGGTAATGGCCATAATGCTTGTCTTGGAGTCAGGAAAACCTCGGTTCACCTAATACCTTTGTCATTTACTAGCTGCATAATCCCAGAGGCTCCACTTTCCTCATCTGTAAAATGGGGATGATAACAGTATTACCCACCTCACAAAATCGTTGTAAACCTCAAATGAAATAAGTTGTGAAAAACACATAACAGTGCATATAATCATATATACAAACAATTATTGTGATTATATATTAGCAAATTGCTTTGCAGGTGAAAAATTATTAGTATTTTCTAGGTGACATACTTTTATTTCAAATTTATTACAAAAGTGTTCTTTTTCTAAAATTACATATTTCCAGCAGCATGGTTTTAAAACTAGAACTTGCCTTACTAGTTGGGCTTTGCAGTTTAGCCTGGGAAAGTTCCCGGTTGGTTACTAAGTAGGTTAGCTCCACCCAACAGCTGTAATCTGATACAAGTTGTAAGGAAACCAGGAAGTTCGTTAGGTGCACTGTCAGTCTTCTGAAGGTAAGTGTGTCTTTGAGTGGTCTCTCGGTCAAGAGTCCTGCTGGACAAAGCATTTGCAGTCTTATATAAAAGTCTAATTAGTATGAGGTTCACGAGGAAGAGTCCAGAAAGTGAATATTTAAGTGGAGAATAGGAGATTGGCAGGAGATAGGGAACAAATGCTTTTTTTTTTTTGAATGATTTTCTTATGCTTGTATTGTGGTAATGCATGCTCTGAAGGGCAGGGAATTAATGAGCTGTCCCATGACATTGAGTAATGTGCTTTAATAAGAAGAAAAGTGTGGCAATAAGGAGAAGAGTGTTTTCTCAGTTTAATAATGAAAAGCTCTAATTTTGTTTGTGCAAAAATTTCTGGGTTTAATTATTATAATTTTGAAACTACTGGGAATACAGCTTTAATTACAAAATTGGATGGCACTGCTGTATGGGAATTGATTCAGGCTTTAATTGGCTTTTTAAATACCAAGAGGCTTTTAGCCAGAAGTTTTAGTCCCAAACCTTGTAATCTGGCTTTTTTTTAAACAAAAATTCAGGGATCTGTGTTTGGTCCTGTGCTGTTTAATATTTTATCAGAGACTAGAATAGAAGCATAAATGTCATGCTTGTCAAATTTATTTGCTTCTAAAGTTGTGGAAAACTTGTAGCATCTCAAAAATTATTCCCTACTGCCTTTATTTCTTGTTCTGTAATCTATTGTAGCAGGTTTCCAGTATGTTGAAAGGGTGAATTTCCAGTTTGCAAATCTGTTGCTTGTCTTCCAAGAACTCAACTTCATTACTTGAAGGTCTTTCTCCAATTTGATTTTGTCCTTGGATAGTGTGAGAGATATGTGACTTAAAGTGGATTGGTTTCAGATCTAGGTTTCATTTTCAGAGTGAAAAAGGACCCAAACTTTAAATTTTAATTGGTTTTGCATGAAGCAGGGGAAAGTACACTAATTTGACTAGTAGAGGAAAGATGAAGTTGTATGGTTTATGCCCCTTTAATGGGATGCACCTTTTTTGGGAGGGGGGCAGGCAATTGGGGTTAAGTGACTTGCCCACAGTCACACAGCTAGTGAGTGTTATGTGTCTGAGGCTGGATTTGAACTCAGGGGCTCCTGACTCCAGGGCCAGTGTTCTATCCACTTCACTGCCTAGTTGCCCTTTCCCCCCCACTTTTTTTTTTTGATGCACCTTTTCTACCTGACACTTATTATCAGTTCAGTTAAAAAAAAACCTCAATTATGTACCAATTATGAGCCACTGGGGATATAAGGACAAAACCAGTATTTGCCCCTATATTTATATTGCATTACAAAGAATTTTTCTTATAATGATGCTGAATCAGGTAGTCTGTTTTATGTCTTTATTAGTAACATATTAACTGACATTTATATAGTACTTTAAGGTGTGCAAAGCAGTTTGCTACATATCTGATTTTATCCTCACAAAAACTCTGTTGTATAAGTCTATAAGTATCATTATCCCTGTTTTCTAGATGAGGAAACCCAGACTTAGAGAGAGGTTGAGTGACTTACTTGTGATCACACGGCTATTACATGTCAGAGCTGGTAAATGAACTTAGGTTTCTTGGAATACTTTGTAAAATGTTATATGACTATGAGTTGTCCTTAATGCTTTTTTGAGTTCAGTACTTTTCCCTGCAAATTGTGGGGATGCCTGTCAATTGGGGAATGGCTTAACAAGTCGTGGTATATGATTGTGAGGGAATACTACTGTGTTATAAGAAATGATGAGCTCATTGAATTTAGAAAAACATTTTTAGATTTGCATGATATAATGAAGAGCATAATGAGCAGAACCAAGACAATGTTATATTCAATAACAGCAATATTGTTTTAAGAACAACATTGAGTGACTAAGTCATTTTGACAATTGTAAACACCCGAATTAACTACAAAGGACATGGGAAGGAAGATGCTTTTTGCATCTAGAGAAAGAAATGATAAATAGAAGTATGTATAGAATGATTTTACATATATTCATATTTGTGTCTATTGGTAGCCATCTCTAGAGCGGGGAGGAAGGAAGGGAAGAAAAAAAGGAAAAATTAAGAAATTTACACGATTACTTTATTGTATATTTAAAAGAAATAGTGAGTTGTATGTAATAAATTTTCAGTTTCATGCTATGTTATGGAAATGCTTGTTTTAGTTAATAAATTAAGAATAAAATAAAATAAAATAAAGAAGGTTCTTTCCAGCTCAAAGATTTTTTGCACTGAGATTAATATGCATTGACAATTAGCAACCTATTAAACTGATACTTTTATGCACTGCACAGATTACCCAAATATGTGTGATCATATCTCTTATATGGGTAGCAGATTTAATGAAATTCTGTTAAAAAAATAATGTTTACACTGTGTAGTTAGATTAGTATTCTCATTGCTTCACAAACAAACCATATTCCTTTTTCTCCCCCCATACCTTCAAATTTCTTCCACCCTCTTTTCTGCCTATACCAACTCATAGTTTAAGACCCAGTTCAGGTCGCAGCTGCTACCCAAAACCTACTCTGCTTGAACCCTTATTGGTCTCTCTTCTCTGAATATCTTTTCATTATATACTGTCTTGTATCATTCACTGTTGTTTCATATTGCATTCTCAAGTGGTCTATCTACTTCTTGTGCTCCGAGTGATGGCTTATAGTTTTGTATCTCTAATAGCATCTAACACTGTGTTTAAAGTATAGCAGAAGGTCACAACAACTCAGGACTTGTTAGACGATTGGCTGGTTGACAGAAGACAAACTTGGGTCAGATAACCTTTTGTTTTAAGATGACAGACTGACCAATACAGTGAATCTCAAAGCAGTCATTTCCTTTAAAAATACTGAAACTATAAAATGCTGGGTAAGTTGAGCAGAAAACATTTTATTAAGAACTTTGACTCTCTCTCCTTTCCTTCCTTCTTATGAATCTGTCATTTGTTGTAGAATTCAAATCCTTTTACTCTTTGAAGGATTCATAATTTAGTTGGGTATTATTTCAGAAAGGTGCTGACATTTAAAAAATACCTTAGATAATCTCATTAGTTAGTTATAAATTCTTAATCTCTCTATCATTCTTATGTAATTGGCAATATGATCCTTGTCCCTACTATTTTTTTTTGCCCCTACTGTTTTTCAAGGCATTTGGCTAACTTAGGAAAATTGCTTGTTGAAAATCATGGAACACTAAGAAACTGAAGTTAGAAAACAGACCTGATGACTTCTTGTAGTGTAAAGAACATTGCTGAGTGATCAGCAAATTGCTGGACTTGGAGTCAAGAAGACCCAAGTTTGAATCTTGCCTCAGACATTTATTAACTGTGTGATGCTGAGTGAATCTCTGGGCCTCATTTTCCACATCTGTAAACTAGGAATAATAATAGCACCTGACTCTCAGGTGCTGATGACAACTCAGGTTTGTTATTAGAATCAAATGAGATAATGTAAGTAAAGAATTTTGTAAACCTTTAAGTGCTATATAAATGTTAGTTATCATCATCATCATCATCATCATCATCATCATCATCATCATCAATATTATTAATTTGAAAGCAAAGGACCTGGTTCCAAATCCTGACTCTGACATTATCACCTTTGGTCAAGTCATTTAAACTCTTTGATCCTCAGTAGAGGATCGAATTTTCTATATCAAAGGGATATTTTGAGGAAAGTACTTTATAAAACTTAACTTGATATATTAATGAGTATTTTCAGATTCCTTGTTCTTTATTGTCTACTCAATCATTATACCATTTCTTTTATCTTCTAGCAGCTTTCACTAAACTCTAAAACTGTTGTCTCTATGTCACTGGTTCGTTCCGTGTAACTGTGTCAGTGGGTCTCCAGTGGGGTATTTCAGAAATCCATGCTTGGCTCTGCCCTGTAGGTTAAAGGCATAAATAGCACAAAACTGGATGGCAGGATCCAGAAGGATCTTGAAAGATTAGAGCACTGGGCTGAATCTAATAAAATGAAATTCATTAGCAATACACATAAAGGCTTACACTTGGGTACAAAAAATATGCAAGTATAAGATGTTGTTGAGTCATCTCTGACTCTTTATGAGCTTGTGGACCATAATGTCCATGGGGTTTTCTTGGCAAACATACTGGAATGGCTTGCCATTTCCTTCTCCAGTGGATTAAGTCAAACAGAATTTAAATAATTTTCCCAGGGTCACACAGTTAATAAGTATCTGAGGCTGGATTTGAACTCAGCTCTTCCTGACTCTAGGCTCAATGCTATATCCACTGAGCCACCTAGCTACCTCAAGTATAAGGAATTATTGTTAAACAGTAGTTGTTCTGAAAAGGATCTGGGAATTTTAATGGATTGTAAGGTCAACTCTGTGATGTGGTAGCCCCCCCTCCCCAAAAAAGGGTTAATGCAATGTTAGGCTGCAGTAAGAGAGACATAGCTTCTAGGAATATGGAAGATGATAATCCATCATCATCAAATCTCATCTAGAATATCTTCACCACTTTGGGGCACCATGGTCCAAGAAGATGGAGAATGTCCAGAGAGGGGCAACAACCTGGAGTCTGTGTCATATGAGGACTAGTTGAAGGAACTAGGTCTGTTTAGCCTGGAGAAGACTCAGGGGCAACATGATAATTATCTTCAAATATTTGAAGGTCTGTTATAGAAAAATATTTTATTATGTTCAGAAAACCTTATTAATATTGTTTAAACCTAGCTTGATGTGGCTAGAAATTGACTGGTCTCAGAGGTGCTCCTAGGGAAGCTGGACAGCTGCAGGGAATACTTGGATCTCTTCCAGGTTTTGGATCCATCCAATGCTTGTGTTTTGGGTCCCTCAAATTTGAGCGTTTATGCTTGCTGATATACATCTTAGTGGATCTTGTATGGGAACTACCCTGTCTTCAAAATAGCTATTAGTCAGGGGCAGCTAGGTGGTACAGTGGATAGAGCGCCAGCCCTGGAGTCAGAAGGACCTGAGTTCAAATCCGACCTCAGACACATGATACTTACTAGCTGTGTGACTCTAGGTAAGTCACTTAACCCTGATTGCCCCCCTCCTCACAACAAAATAGCTGCTAGTGCTCATCTCTGAAACTCTATATAACTTGAAGAGACTGAGGATGGGAACCTTCTTCTAGATTTCCTCCTCTACCAAATGACTAAATAAATTTCTTTCTAAAACTATTTTAGACTTTGGGGTTTGTTCTCATAACTAATACTGTCACGTGGAAAAGGGATTAGACTTGTCTTGTTTGACCCCAGAAAGCAGAACCAGAAGTGAGGTATAAGTTGCAAAAAGGCAAAATTAGACTTGGTCAGGAAAAACTTCTTAAAAGTTGGAGGCTGTCCAAAATTAGAATGGGTTGCCTAGAGAGGTGGTGGATTTCTCCATCCTGACAGGTCTTCAAGCAGAAGCTGGATGAAGACTTGTTGGGTTTGTAATAGTGGGGATAACATTTGTGTATAGGTTAGACTAGATCATCACTGAAGTCCCTTCTAAATCTCAAATTCTGTGATTCTGTGCTTTTCATTTTTAGCATTTCATCTGAAAATATTGTAACTTTATTACTGAAAATGTTAATAAAAATAAGAAAAAAAATTTTCTCTAGTAGTTCCTGCTATCAAAATGGAGTTTAAAACATTGAAAGATATTTGCTTGTTAATGTAATTAGCCTTCTCTCCTTTTAAAAATAAGTCTATTGACCCTACCCACCAATCCCTTTGTAGAAAACTAATTTGAATTAAACATTTTCATTTTTTCAAAATATTGAGAATCTAGTTTTAAAGGGATACTGGAAATACTTGAGCTGCTTTTCACTTGTTGATGACATTGATTTTTACTTTGGCTTAACTCCAAAACAAATCTTTTCTTTAGAATATATAGGCATTACATAAACATTGCTTCTGTATGTATCAGCTCTGATGAGGATTATTTGCAGGCTTCATAAATGGAATAAAGTGAGAGATTTTCTTGATGTAACTAGGCAAGAATTTGAATAAAGGAAGGAGGAAAATAAAGATATATGTATATATATACATGATATATACATATATATATATGTATGAAAAATTTCCTGAGGTGGAATTAACTGAGCTGTGATTTGTGAAAGATAGAAAAAAAGGGCAGCAGCATGAAGTGTGTTATTCTCCAAAAGAGAAAGAAAAGAGGTGGCAGGGAAGACATACTGTGTTAGGCAACTACTGGTGCCAGCCACCATTTTCCTACTCAGACCTTTCTCCATCCTTTTGAACCATGGTGCCCCAAAGTGATGACAATATTCTAGATGAGATTTGTGAAGGCAGAGTACAGTTGGACTACCACTTCCCTATATAGATATATAACCCTAAATATCTATTTATATACATATATGTTAGCTATTATTATTATTGAAATCTTTGCTGAAGAAATACACAAACTAGATATTTAAAATATATAAATTGCATTCTTAAACTTAAAGAATATCATCTTAATATATTTTGATACATTTTGAAATCTGATCATTACAATAACACAAGAGAGAGGCAGTGTGGTACAGAGGAGAGAGAACTGGCCTCAGAACTAAGAAGACCTAGGCTCTGGTGATGCCTCTGATATGTGTATATATACCTTGGGACCTTGGGCAAGTCTCTTAGCCTCTCACTGTTCTAGGTAACTAAGCCTAAGACTTAAGTTGCAAATCATGTACTGACCTATATTGATAGATGGAATTTCCTTACCTAGGAATTTACCATCCCAATGTCATCACATGTTTATTCCCTATCCCTATTAATACAAAATATTGCTTTCTTGATTCATGTTCACTTTGATCTAGTGTTGCTGCTATTTTAAAAAAAGCAGTAAAGATTTTTGAATTTTTACCTTTCCATTAATAAATAACCTTTATGTTGTCAAAAGATAAAATAAGCAAAAATATTAGTAGAGGCTATCACATTTAGAAACTAACTGTGCTGGTTAGGTAATTCTCTACCGAGTTCCACTGATGGAAACTCACTATATAACAGAAATTACAAACAAGTGAGTCTGTTTTGTTTTCTTTTGACAACATAGAAATTTTGTTTTAACTTGATCAATCCATCATGTGGAACCCTCTACCCGTGAGATACAAAGTCAAAAGAGCAAAGCAATGGGATTTTGAATAGATAGGAATCTTGTGCTCCCACCAAGAATCAAGCCACGATCATTTATTAAATGGTAACAAAGATTAGCTTGAGAAAAATATAACTTCTACCTCATCATTCTCTTTTTGTAAGGTGTGGCATTTAAATTAAAAAAAAAAACCTAGAATTTCTTTTTTGTGTACTTTTTAAAAAATTTAGATGATTTCTTTGAAAAGTCATCAGAAACCAATTAGGCAGCTAGATGGTGTAGTAAGTGGAGTGCTGGGCCCAGAGTCAGGAAGACCTGAGTTCAAATCCATCCTCAAACACTTACAAGCTCTGTGACCCTGGACTAGTCACTCTGCCTCACTTTTCTCAACTGTAAGATGGGAATGATAATGGTTGTTATGAGGACCCAATGAGATAATATTTGCAAAAACTTAGCTTGGCACATTGTAGATGCTTGATAAATGCTTCTTCCCTTCCCTTTTCTTCTCAAGAAGAAGTTTGTTGCTGTAACAGTAATGATGATAGCCCACATTTGTATAGTACAAAGCACTTCATGATAATCTTATGGAGGGGTGGTCTGAAAAATAACTTGAAAATATTTTTTTAATGTGAGTATATTCTTTATCACCCTGAGAGCCCACTAATCACTCAACGAACAATTATCAAGCACCACCCATTTGCCAGGTACCATGCTAGGTGCTGGGTGATGCGGTGAGAAAGAACCGAAAGTCCCTGTTCTCAAGGATCATACTAAATATATACAGGATAGTGGGCCCTAGCAAATGGTGGGATCAGAATAGACTTTTCGTGGAAGGTGGTGATTAGAACTGCATCATGAAAAGAGAGAGGGTTCTGTGAGGGAGAAGGGAGAAAGGAGAGCATTCTAGGCAATGGGGATGCAGAAGTTTGGAGACGTGAGATGGATTGCCCTATGTGAGGAATAACAGCCACAACAAAAAGGCCAGTTAATGTTTTCCGAGATTGTACATGTGTAACCTATATCAGATTGCTTATCATCTCAGGGAGGGGGGAGGGGAGGAAGGGAGGGATAGAATCTGAAACTTAAAACACCCAAAAAAACAACAGATTTAAAAATTATGTTAACATGTAATTGGGGAAAAATATTATTGAAAGCAAATAAAAGGCCCGTTTGGTTGTATTATAGAGTATAGGGAGGGAAGTAATAAACAATGAGTCTGGAAAGATAGGTTGGGGTAGGATTGTGAAGGGCTTTAAAAGCCATTTATATTTGATCCTAGAGGTAATTGGGAGCCTTAGGAATTTATTGACTAGTGGAGTGACATAGTCAGATTTGTGCTTAAGGATTATCAACTTGACAGCTGTGTGGAGGACAGACTGGAATGGGGAGAGAGACGAGTCAGGGAAATGCATTAGAAAGCTATTGGAATATTCCAGGTAAGAAGTGATGAGGGCCTGAATCAAAGTGCAGGCTGTGTGAGGAGAGAGGTTTTGGATTCCAGAAATGTTGTGGAGGTAGAAATGACAAGACTGGGACAACTGATTGGCTATATGGAGTGAATGAAGAGTTGAGATTACAACTGGAAATGCTAGAAAAACGGTGATAGCTGGGACAGAAATAGTGAAGCTTGGGGAAAACGTAATGAATCCTGTTTTGGACTGTAGATTTTGAGACGTCTGGGGCATCCATTGTGAAGTATCTAATGATTTATTGGTGAAACAGGACTGAAACTCAGGGAAACTGGGGATATATATATATATATATATATATATATATATTTATATTCATGAATATATAGTCACATGTATATATGGATCATTTGCATAAGGATGATAATGGCTGTTCTATAGAATAGCTTTTTTATGTCTGCTTTGCTTCTGAGTTACTTAATGCTTTTCAAATCTTTTTCACTGAGGACCTGAAATGATAATAATTGAACACTGATATATCACTGAGTCTCAGCCTTTTATTACTATAACCTTAAGTTGGACTGTATTAACCCCAAGGCCTAAAAAGGAACTAAAAATAGGTCAGAACACATTCTCAAAAAATTCATATATGACAGTGTCATACAATTTAAAATTAGGTGGCGTAGCCCATAGAGGACACTTGCTCTCTTTTCCTTCTTTTTTCCCTACCCTTGCCAAAAGGTCTCAACCTCCCTGTAGTTCATTAAGGAAGTGAAGCTGGTTGAGTGTCAATGGCTGTTGCTTCCCTAATTTGAATCTTTGAGATGTCTTTTAAACATTGTTATCTTTTATTTTTACATACTTTTCATCTCCTGATATATCCCTCCTCGTGTCTCTCCTAGTGATCCATCTGTTAGAATAAAAAAGAGAAAATAAAAACAGTTCAGCAAAATTAACCAACACATTTGCCACATCTGACATTAGATGTAGTATTCCTCAACTCTGCAAAGAAGGGAGGGAAGTGGTGTATTATCCTATCTCTTTTTGGGGGCCAAATTTGGTCATTATGATTCATTTTTTCTTTATTAATTTTTATTGTTTTATTATTTTTCCATTATTGTAATTGTGTGTATTTTTTCCTATTTATGCTTCTTTGTATTCATCATATTCATAGTTTCTTCTAGGAGATTAATATTCTATTGCATTAATGTACTGCAGTTATTTAGCCATTCCTCAATTAAGGGACATTAACTTTGTTTTAGGTTCTTTGCTATTAACATTTTGGCATATATGGATCCTTCCTTTGATCACTTACTTCCTTGAGTAAAAAGAGTTGCAGTGAGATCACTGGGTCAAAAGATATTCGTTTATTCATTCAACAAACATTTATTAAATGTCTACTATGTGCCAGGCACTGTTGGGAGAGACAACATGCAAACAAATATATACAAAGCAAGCTAAATACAGGATAAACAGGAAATAATTCAAAGAGGGAAAGCACTGGAATTAAGAGGAGTTAGGGAAGTCTTCCTGTAAAAAGTGGGATTTTAGTTGGATCTTAAAGGAAGCTAGGGAAATTAGTAGTTTGTTTGGAGGAGGGAGAGTGTTCCAGGCATGGGGGCAGACAGAGAAAATGCCCTGAGCATAGATGGAGTATCTTGTTGGATGAGCAAAGATGGAGTATCTTGGAATAGCCAACAAGTGTCACTGGATCAAAGGGGGCATAAGGTATAAAAAGACTGGAAAGGTTAGAGGAGGCTAGGTTATAAAGGGTTCTGACTGACAAACAGAGCATTTTGTATTTGCCCTGGAGGCAATAGGAAGCCACTAGAGTTTATTGAGTTAGAAGGGTGATATAATCAGACCTGCATTTTAGGAAAATCACTTTAGCAGTTGAAAGGAAGATGGGCTGGAGTGGGAGAGACTTGAGGCTGGCAGACCCACCAGCAGCCTATTGCAGTAATCAAGATGTGAGGTCTTGCATTAATCAAGATGAGGGACTGCAGTGTCAGAGGTGAGAAGGGGGAGTATTTGAGAGATGTTGCAAAGGTGAAATCTTATAAGCCTTGGCAGCAGATTGAATATGGGGGGGGGCAGGCTTGAGAGATAGTGAGGAATCCGGGATAACTCCTAGGTTGTGAGCCTGAGGGGACCGGGAGGAGGAGGGGAGGATTTAGGGGGAAAGATAATGAGTTCTATTTTGGACATATTGAGTTTATTAAGATGTCTACTGGACATCCAGTTTAAGACGTTTGAAAGACAGTTGGAAATTCTAGATTGGCGGTCAGCAGAGAGTTTGGGGCAGGAGAGATAGATTTGGGAATCATCAGCATACAGATGGTAATTAAATCCATGGGAGCTAATGATATCATCAGGTGAAATAATATAAAGGGAGAAGAGAAGATGACCCAGGATAGAACCCTGAAGGACACCCACTGTTAGAGGACATAATCTGGAGGACGATCCAGTAAAAAAGACAGAGAAAGAGCAGTTAGATAATAGGAAGAGAACCAGGAGGGGGTGGTGTCCTAAAAACCTATAGAAAAGAGAGGATCAAGGAGGAGAATAATCAATAGTGTTAAAGGCTGCAGAGAAGTCAAAGAGAATGAAGATTGAGAAAGGACCATTGGAACTGACAATCATTAGTAGATTATTAGTAAATTTGGAGAAATCAGTTTGGTGGGTTCAGAAGAGAGGAGAGAGTGCAGGTATTCAAATTGCAGATGGCCTTGCTGAGGACTTCAGTTACAAAGGGCATAAGAAAAATAGGATGATAGCAGGCATGGAAAGATCAAGTGAGGGTTTTTCCAGGATAGGGGTTACATGGACATGTTTGAAGGCAGTAGGAAATGAGCTAGTAGAGGGAGATATTGAAAATAAGTGAAAGTGTGGAGATGACAGAGGGGGCAATCTGTTGGAGGAAACAGGATGGAATGGAATCTCTTAGCCAGGTAGAGGGGTTAACCTTGGTAAGAAGTAAGGCTACTTCATCATATGAAACAGGGATGAAGGAGGAAAAAGTGGTGGAAGGCACCTGAGTGATATGACACGGGGAAAAGGGGAGTTTATGGCAAATGGTTTCAATTTTTTTTCTGTAAAATATGAGGCAAAGATATGAAATTTTAAGTTATTTTCTTAGCATAACCCAAATTTCTTCCCAGAATGTCTGGAACAATTTAAAGCTCTACCAAGAGTGTATGAGTGTACCCTTCAGGATGACGTTGATGGGAAGATGAGGTGCTACCACTGGCATCCCTGATCTATGGCTGGGGGGAATTAGGGGTGTTCTTGAAGATGACCATTCCTCTCATATCAAAAGTTTGGGGAGCATACTTTTTTTTTCTCACTGTGAATCATTTAGAACCTTTGTTTAGACACGTATTCTATTTTGATTTTGATTTAAGATTCCAGGGTAGTAACCAGTAGCCTATGCTCTATATAGTAATTAAAAATTCCCCTTGACCACCTTATTATGTAAGTATGTAGAGTTAACTTCTTCAAGCATGTTTACCTGCACATATGCCCATCCTACATAGTTTAAAAAGACTTAATACATAAGAAAGATACAAGGCTTTTGATATAGTACTAAGATAAAAGGTGTTCAGGTACTTGGCTTAGCATTCACAAAATCTTATGCATGTTAGATTTTGAACTCCTTTGATGCAATACTATTATCCTCAGTATTTGTTTCAGGCATGTTAGTGCTTGCTCAATCAAATTGCCTCATGCAAAATTAGTCAAAATCCTAGGACAAGTTTAAGCTCACAGAGAATGTTATTAAATCCTGGGTGTTCTAAGATCTAAATTCCTATTCAAATTAAATCAGTGTCTTTTAGAGTACCTCTTGGTTTGGGCAAGGCTGCAGAATTCAATAGGTTGAATTTTTGTCCCATTAAGCAAAAAAGCTACATTCTTTTTACAGTTCAAGAGTAAAAAAAAAAATCTCCGTAAGTTAGAATGAATTTGGAGTGTTTGTTTTTTTGGATTGCTCGGGTTGCTTGCTAGGATTGTTTCCTATCCCCTACTTTTTCTTTCCCTATAGATATCCTGGCCATACCACTTGTGATGTTGCTAGAGTTTCAGTGGCAGTTCATGTCCAGCTTCAGACACTAACACTGACCTTGGCCAAGTCACCTAACTGCTGCTTGCCTCAGTTTCTTCTTCTGTAAAATGTGGATAATAGTAGCAACTACCTCTCAGGGTTGTTGAGGGGATCAAATGAGAGAATAATTGTAAAGTGCTTAGTATAGTGTCTGGCACATAGTAAGCACTATGTAAAATATTATTTATTATTATTATTGTAATGAAAAAGATTATTAGAGAGACCTCTTTAGTACACCTAGAAATTGTGTCAGAGCTGTGGTAGGACCTTACTAATGGTAGTGGATTTGCAAAAAACCAAACAAGAGTCTCTTCCCCATGCTAACTGTTTAAAGGTACTTAAGAGTGCGTAACTGACATTGACTTGTTTGATAGGATTAGTGCAGTCTTATTGATAATTATGGGAAACTCATCACCTTATTTAAAAAATTGTTTTACCCACTTCATGGGCCTAACTTGTTCACCAAAGAGAACAAAAGAAAAAAATGTCCTCAACTGTTCATAAACTTGTTATTGCATATAAGCAGAGTAATTACCTGCAGAGTTCTTAGGTGTGCCAAATAGAAAAGCTGGGTAATTTCTAGAATTGTACCTAGAGTACTGTCTTTTTCCTGGGTTGCCTCTGACAACCTTTTGAACCAAAGGGTCATAATTTACTATATTGTGATATATTTTTGCATGAACAATTGTTATTGATTTAGCTTTCATTCCCCCTCAAAATCAAGTTTTGTTTTCTCTTAATGCCAAGGCCAGTCTTTTGATTACTAAATATTCATGGAACCTCAGAGCTGTAAGCAACTCCAGAGGCCATTTAGTCCATCCTGTACCTGACTGAGACTACCTTTACAATATCCTTAAGAAGTGGTCCTTCAGCCTTGGCTTAAAGACTCCAGGAAAGGGGAACCTGTCTCTCTTATCTTGAACTCATGAAGTGATTTTCTGAACCCAACTGTAAGGCTTTACACTTGCATTGATTCTTCTTACTTGACTCTCCCACACATAAGTACTTTAAATTTAAAATTTATTCTCTTATCCTTCCCATGAGTTTCATATCATCATCAAAGCACAGTGTGATCTATGACTACTCTCACCTTGCTTCTTACTGTCTGTAGTCTCAGTAGCATACATGAAATTAACCTCCCTGCTTGGTGATAGCTCTAGTATTGAGTATATTTTGAGTGCACAGAAAACATTTGTTGTTTTTGACTTTGTATAGGGTAAAAAATGTCTTAAACATAAATATTTTAAGCATCTGACTTTGTGGCAGGAAAGGCAATCCTATTCAAACAACTCTTCATTATAGCTGATGTGATCAATCAGAAAGGATCTATAAAATACTGTATGCTGGGTGATATGCCAAATGCTGGGGATAATAAGAATGAATAAAAACATAAATGTGAAAGTGAAATAGTGAAAATGTAAAACAGGAAAGCAAAAACATTATCTCATTTGGTGTTTTCCCTTTTTTTTTGCTCCAATACTCTCCTTTCTTTAAAAAATGTATGTGGAGTTTGCTCCTTTCCTTGCTCTAGTTCTGACGGGTCCTAACCTGATATTGTCATTTGTGTTGGTAGCAGACTTTGCTGTAAGGTCCCAGGTGCTTTGCTGTCTAAGTGCTACTCTAGCCCTTTTTTCCTGCGATGGTTTAAGCATGAGCTGCTTGGGTGCTAGTGTTGCCTTGTCTCCTACCTGTGCCTCTAGAGTAGGCTATATTTTCAGAGCTTTACTAGAGTGTTTGTGGAGTGGCTCATTCCCTTTAGGTCTTAACATGCTGCCATCTTAGCCAGAAGTCTATTTCATTTGATCCTCACAAAAACTGTGAGGTAGGAGCTATTGTTATCCCCATTTTACACGTGAGGCAACTGAGGCTGAGACGTTAAATGACCTGCCTTGTGTCTCTCTGTTACTTTCCATCTCTCTCACACACAGAGCAAGTAAATATCTGAAGCAGAGGCAAACTCAGTGTTCTTGACCACATCAGGAAATGATCCATTATACTACTAGGGCAGCTAGGTTGCACAGTGGATAGAGCATTGGACCTGAGTCAGAAAGACTTGAGTTCGAATCCAGCCTCAGAAACTAGTTATATGACCCTGGGCAAATAACAACCTTGTTGGCCTCAGTTTCCTCATCTGTAAAATGAGCTGGAGAAGGAAATGGCAAACTACTCCAATGTCTTTGCCAAGAGAACCCAAATGGGGTCACAAAGAGTCAGACACGACTGAAAGGAGGGTAGAAAGAAAACATGTGGGATTGTTATGTCAGGGAATGATTTACCTAGTTTCTATTTTGCTTCTTATCAGTCTTCTGGGAATTCTTATGATTATTTAAAATAGGGAATTTTAAATCACATCTTTTTGTCATACCTCTTCACATTGTTTACATATAAATTTATGCTTACATTGGGTAGGGATCTTAAGATCATAGATTTGTTTTTCAGGATCAAACCCTTCCACTTTCCCCCTTCTCCTTGGAGGATATTGTTTATCTCTGGGTTAGGTCCTGTAAGATCAGCCTACATACAGATCCTGTCTTTTAATTAAGTGCAATACTGTTTTGTATTCAATAAAATGTCTGGTGCATAGTAAGTACTTAATAAACGTTTGTTGAATAGCCTTGAATCACACATGTTCCATGTTATGTTCTCTGTGGTTAAAGGGGGAATATACAGGGAAATTACCATAACTTTAGTTTTTTCCAGGAGGGATGATGACAGTAGATGATCCAGCTTCCAAAGGACCCATAGCCTATTTAGTGTGGGAGACTAGGGTTTTAACAAGAAATTGCATTGGAATGGAACCACAAGTTTCCATATAACCCAGTACAACACATGACCGATTAAATTTGAAATTAATCCCTTTGGACCTGTGTGCAGTTTTTCTTCAGTTTTTCCAGGTTCATTGTTTCCAAGATTTTTGTATTGTCTTAATGAATGACAGGCTATTGGATTTTTAGTCGCTTCCCTTTTTAGACATCATAATCTCTAATATCACTATGGTACTTTTCCTGCCCCTTCTTTGAATCATAGCTGGAAGTGACTTCAGAGATTATCTAGTACAATTCCTTCATTTTACAGATGCCAACAAGGTTAAATGATAGACCAAAGTCACACAGCCACCAAGTGGTATTCATTCATTTAACAATCATTTATTAAATGCCTACCATAACTACACCACACCATACCACATTATTTAGAGATAGCAATCTTATCTCCTTTAAATCTTCTCTTTTCCAGGCTAAACATCTCCAGTTTCTTCAACCAATATGACATGGTTTTGAATCCTCTCACCATTTGGGTCAGCTTGCTCCAGATACACTCAAATTTGTCAAAGTTTCTCCTAAAATGTATGACCAAGAACTGATACAATGGAATCATAACCCCCATTGTTCTGGACTCAAGCTGTATTATTAGAATTATAAAGATAGAATTAACTTTTTTTCTTTTTGGCAGACATGTCACCCAATTGATTTATCTTCTTCATGTAAGCCACTGGACATAGAAGTAGGAGAGATTTGTTCTTATTTCCTAATTGCTAGATAAGGAAAACATTTCTCTCTTTGACCTGTCAGAGATTTCTCCACACTGTGCTCCAGTCTTTGTATGTGACATTTGGCAAGTACTCATTATACCCTCCTAGGGAATTTAGTGGTTCCAATCTTTTGCGCTTCTTGCTTTTGATCCACTTTTTCTGTTCTGGTTAGTATTCCTGAGACCAATGAAAATATTTAGATTTTGTTCTTATTAGTAAACTTGGTTTCTCTATTCCATTTCCCTGTACTGGAACTCCTTCTTTTTGAGAATCCATGTGGTTTTGGAACCCTTGGTTTAGGACACCATGATCCCCCATGGATAAAGTGCTGAACTTGGAGCCAGATAGGCTTGGGTTCAATCCCATCTCTTAGTTACTATATGACACCGAGCAAGTCACTTGAACTCAAATCATCTGATGTCTCTGAACCAGTTTTCTCATCTGTAAAAAGAGGGAGTTTGACTCAATGGCCTCCTTAATTTTCTTCCAGCTCTAAATCTATGCTCTTATGATCCTTGTGTTCAAGGATTATTATTGCATTATTATTACTGTTGCATAGTAGGTAAAATGCTAGACATGAATTAAGAATACTTGGGATAGGCTTCTGCCTCAAATACAAATTAGCTGTGTAATTTTGGGCAAGTCATTTAATTACTGTGAATCTCAGTCAAGACAGTTAACAAGAATTAATTCTCATCTGTAAAACTGGGATAAGAATAGTATTTACCTCATTAGGTCATTGTGGAGATCAAACAAGGATATATACATACATATATATATATATATATATATATATATATATATATATATATCACTTTGCAATCCTTAAAGTGCTACGTAAATGTGAGCTGTGATGATGTTTCCCTCATTTGCAGTCTGCCAAGACTAAGCTTTTGTTCTTGTTGAAACTGGTGGTCCTTGGTGGTTCTTTTGACAATTCATGTTTCCAAGATTGTCTGGTCACCAGCTCATAGGTAGAACAGGGTTTTTTTTTAGACACACTTTGTAGTTTAACAGTGGAAAGCTTTTTCTGTTCTTCTCATTCTGTCTCACTTGCCTACAGATTGATGAGCCTCTATGGATCAGCCATATTGTTGCACTTACTGTTACTCATATACAACACTCCATTTCCTATCTTTTTATCAGCTGTATCCCTTGCCTAGAATGTATTTCTTCTTCATTTTTGCCTCTTGAAATCCCTATTTACCTCTAAGACTCAGTTGAACAAAGTGCCAGCTTCTGTAGGAGGCCATTCCTGGTTCCCCTAAGCTGCTAGTACCCCTCTTCTTCCCCCCCAAACTAAAGTACTTAATGTGTTTTGTCTATACCTGTATAGGTATGTGTCTCCCTTATGAGAATATGAGCTTCTTGAAGGAAGGCATTGTTTTTGTCTTTCTTTGTATCCCCAGTTCTTAGGACAGTATCTGCCACATAATAGGTACTTGTTGATTGATCCATCGATTTGTAAGTCATGTCTCAGGTACCCCTCTTTCCTTGAAAATTTTTAGGATCCTGGTAAACAATAGAAGAAAAAACTTCTTAGCAATCTGTCAATAATGACAAATTCCTCTGTCAATAAGGGGAAGGGTATTACGGGTGCCACATGTATTGAGGAATGGTGTCTTCCTTTCATGCCAACTTGTCTTTTAATTTTGCTGTAAATATCTAAGTGCCTGCTCTGTGCGTAGAATTATGCTTGGGTGATACCAGTTGGATTGTCTACCTCCTGGTATTTGTTGGACATGGTTGGTATGTTATCATCAAAGCTAGTTTCTTTTTATTGATGTACCATTTTGGTTATTTGTTTTTGTTATCATTCTTTTAAATTTTGATATAAGAAACTGGATTCTTTAAAAGATAGGAGTCATAGTCTCTGCCAGTGAAAAGTTACGGTCTCATTAGGGAAATGACATCTCATCTTGTTTCATTTTGTCCTTGTGGCACCCATAAAGGGTATGATAGAAATTAGAGCTTGTACTTGAAGGTTGGATTCATTTAGATAGAAAAAATGGTGTATGTGGGCTAAGTCACAGAGGTTGGAATGAGTGTAGTGTTTGCCTGTGTTGAGATGAGGCTTAGAGAAAGATGTTGGTTAGCTGACTAGAAAAAAAGGATTTGTTAATAATAACTAACATTTATGGAGCACTTTAAGACTTAACAAAACATTTTTCTCAAAATAACCTTATGAAGTAGGTAGAGCAGTGTATCATTGTCTCCATTTTATAGATAATGAAACCAAGGTTCAGAAAAATTATACATGATTGTACATCTAGGAAATGTCGGAGTTGGGACATAATGTATTATGATTCCATGTTCTGTGTTCTTACTTATTATGCCGGGCTACAACTGTTGGGTTACTGTTAGAGATAAGATTTGGATAGCTAAGGTGAGATAACATTATAGAAGGATTTGAAAGCTAGATTGAAGAGTTCCGACTTGTTCTCTTAGCCACATGGAGAGCCATAGGTGGTTTTGGGGTCGGTGGGAGTGTGTTGTTATGAAAGTGGGTATTTTAGGAAGATTAAACTAGTGGTGGGCTTGTGAGTTGGTTCAGAGAGGAAGAGACTGGAATCAGGCAGATTAATTAGGATGCCGGTGTTGAGATAGAGTTGTAAACTAAAAAGGAACCAGA
Organism: Vombatus ursinus; assembly: GCF_900497805.2. Classification (NCBI taxonomy): domain Eukaryota; kingdom Metazoa; phylum Chordata; class Mammalia; order Diprotodontia; family Vombatidae; genus Vombatus; species Vombatus ursinus. The sequence goes on along the minus strand of NW_020954565.1, from coordinate 3,524,548 downwards.
CTGAGGTGGCCAGGAGGTAGAGAGACTCGAAAACTGACATTTCAGATACTTAGTGTTTGATTGGATGTAAGGATTGAATGAAAGACTTATCTTTTAAGTTATTGATGGTTTGTTATAGATGCAATCATAGATCTTTGACTATTGACCTGAGGGGCAATGCACAAATTGCTGAAGAATTGCTAATTATTAAGCACTCATACTTGGGAACTTCAGCTGACATATTAATGTCCCATGATATACTCTCATCTACTTCTGAAATGTGCTGCCTAAAGTACCATCTCTTTGCCTCTAGGAGAAGGGCTAGGCATAGGGTTATAGTCTCGACCACAGTAGGAAGAAATCAATATTCTTTTAGACGTAGGCACCTAAGACAAAAACCCTGGTTGCCTTAGCCTGCTTTCTCCTCTGGTTTATATGCGTGTTTTTTATTTTAGCTTGATTCACCGTGTATCTTGAAACTTCAGTAATCAGGTAACTCCCTTTCCCTAGACTACAAGTAATAGATTGGTTGTCATCTGTGTCAGCGAAGGAAGTTCCCACATGACTATTCATATGACAATAAATTTATTATAATTCATATCATAACAATAATAGCTACCATTTATAAAGAGCTTTGCAAGCTGTTCATTATTTCTTTTGGTCCTCACAACAGTCCTATGAGGTAGGTGCTTATCCTTATTTTGAAGGAGAGGAAAGAGAAGCTGGAAGGTTGTGACTTGGGGTGGAGCGGGGGGTACACCGCTAGTTAAATATTAAAAGTAGGACTTGAATCCAGGTTTCTCCTGACACTAAGTCCAGTACTTTTTTGGTAGAATCCATGTAGATCATCTCTTCTTTGACTGTAGTTGGGATTATGTCATTTCTTTTTCATACTATAGTTGAGATGGATTTTGCTGTGGACCTTCTGTATCTAATTGATACTTAGAAGAAGACTTCTGATTCTGAAACCACAGCAACGTTTCCAATTACATAAGAGATTTCCAGATAACATGACGTATACTTTCCAGTGTGAATGTCACATTTTCTCAGTTTTGTGGGTCTTTTAAATTTTTATTTTGTCTTATCTTTTCTATTTTCCTTATAGGAGACTCTCTACGAACTGCAAGTTGCTGATTCAATTTTTTTGTCATCTGACTGAATTACTCAGCAAAGTGAGTCCTAGTTGCCCCTTAATGCATATTAGTATAGTCAGGAATTTTCAGGCTGACTTATTGCCCCAAATGAGGCATCTTATTGCCTTTGATACAGAATGTAGAGAGATAAAGAGGATCTTGTACTCTACATGTTTAAAATTGTTCTTATGTCCCCTCATCCATTTCCCCTTTCTTAGTTCCTTGTTCCTCTATCCAGAATGTCACTTAGTGGCACAAGGATGTGAGTTCACCCTTCATAGTTTCCCATTATTTTCTCAAGCACCTAGTTTTCAAATATTTACACTCTCTTCCTCACCTTCTTATTCCAAGAAGGAAATTAAAGTTTGTTTGCAAAATTTGCAAACTTGTTTTGCCTTTCCAGCCAAGTCACAACACTTCTTGGTTTAGCTGTAGTCTACACATTGTTGAACTTGGGAATTAGGGCAGTTAAGTTGTGAGTAGGACTCACCTATACTTCCTAACCCCTCCTGTTTTTATTCCCCTTTCTTTTCCCCTCTCCCCTTTCCTCTAATTCTTTTCCCAATGAGAAGAGGTGGAAGGGTTTGATAACTCAGGTCACTGCTTTTTTCTCATCTCTCTAATTTCTGAGAAAGATGCCTGGCATTACTAGACTCAATAAATTCCAATGATTCCCCATTACTTCTTACCTCTTTTTGTCATTTAAAGCTTTTCACAATCTGGCTCCAACCTACCTTCTCAACCTTATTTAACATACTTTTTTTCCCTATTAAACTCTAAAGCATCATCCAACCAAACTGGGCCTCCTACTGTCCCTCATACAATGCCTGTCCATTTCCGGGTTCTGCCAGTCAGCTAATAAAAATTTATTAAGAATCTTCTATTTGCCAGTCACTGTGCCAAGCACTGGAGATACAAATACAAATAAAAAAAAAAAAGACATTCCCTATCCTCAAGAAGCTTACAATCTGATGGGGGAAGACAACACACAAAAGGAAGCTGAAAAGGGTGGGGGTAGGGGGAAGGAAGAGGAAGGGTGTGGCATGATGCGATAGAGAGTTCCTAAGTAGAGGGTGCTGATGAGATGTGAGTACCTGGCAGATTCAATCTTGCAGGACAATGAGATTTTCTCTATGGTGAGTTTCCTGAGGAAGAAAGACATGATGGAAAGTTTGATCTAGTAGGTTAGGTTTTAATAGGAGTAACATAGTTCCATGTTTCAGAATAGTCTTCAAGACATCTGTGTCTTTGCAGTAGTCATATCTCATGCCTATAACACATTCCTTCCTCCCCTCTACCACTTAGAATACCCAGTTTCCTTCAAGTCTCAGCTCCAGTGTAACCTTTTTTTTCTACATGAAATTTTTTCTAATTCCTCTAACTGCCAGTGCCATCTTCTGAAAATTATCTTGTATCTATTTAGTATATACCTAGGTAGGTTGTTACCTCTCCCATGGAATGTAAGTTCTTCCCAGGCAAGGGCAATTTCATTAATGTTTTTGTGTCCCCAGTGCCTAGTACAGTGCTTGCCATGGGGTGGCTACTTAGTAAATGCTTGTAAATTGATTAGTTGATTGCTTGCAAATCCAGCAATAGCTTCAGGCTTAATTTCTTTTGGAGAACTGGGGAGGAGGGACCCTTCTGCCTCTCCTAAAGCCAGAACAACTGTTGTGTTTTGATTCTTTTAATTCTTTTAATTATTTGAACTCAGATCTTCCTGACTCAAGGTCCAGCACTCTATCGTTCTACCACCTCACTGCCCATCACATTCCTTTACTGAATAGTATGTATTACTCATGTAGTGAGAAGACAGAGCAGAGCCATCATAGGGTTTCCTTTAGAGAGCTTCAATGATATTTTAAATCCCAGTGTCCTCAAGACCCTATTCAAAAAGTTAAGTATTTTATTTCATTGGAATATATAGGTCTATAACATATTCCGAACTACTGCTTAATGTAAAGAATTCAATCTATTAAGCGCTTATTATGTGCAAGGTGTGATGCTAGGGATACAAGAAGCTTACAGTCTACCGTTTGAGTAGGGAGAGAATAGCTACAGCTAACAACTGTAGGATTGGGGAGGAGGCATCTGAACTAATCCTCTAATGAAGCTTAAGATGTAAGTTTAAGGAAGATGAAAGAAGTTTACCTAATGCATTTTTTGGTTATTAAACAAGTGGTCAGGATGCAACCTCAAAATGAATTACCTCATTGGATGGGGAGTGGGGAAGGTGTTCAGAAAGTTTGGCTGTTTGAAAGAGATACACTAAAGTTCACTTGAAATAAATATTTCTTATTTTAAGTTCCCCAAGTTCACTGGGGAAGAGTTAAGGGAAATAGGGTGGGGGCAAATTCAGTTCACTTTCTAATTAGATGCAAGAAGGTGAGAACGTGGTATATTGAGAGTAAAAACAAGTAGATGTCTTAAAGACTGTTTTGCAATATTAAACCTATGTTATTCCTATCAAAACCTAACCTATTGGATCTAAAAATGCAATTTCTTTCTCAGTTTCTTATTTAAGATGATGGTTCCTGAGTTTACTCTTGGTATTTGGCTGCTTCTACAGCTGATAAGTCCTGTGGCTAATTATGCAAATGGAAAAGTAACAGAGGCCTGCCACACAATGATTCCTCTCCATGGCTATACTCCACAGTCAGATCCTATTCACAAAATCACGTTGAATCAGACCACATTTCTTCCAGGAGATACTATCACAGGTACTGTGCTGAGATGCCCTGTTTGTGTTTTAATTTGTTATACCTTGTTCTTTCATCAATCTTTTATTTTTAACCAGGGATAGACATTTCCACACATATATTTATGTTCTCCAAATCTTGTAACTCCTCTAGACATTTATATTATCTTCAATAATGCAACTCCTAATATAGGATACTATGTATATGTGTGAATGCCTATATATCTATATCTGTCTTACTCTTCCACCCCATATATCTATCTCTCTATTTATCCATCTTATCCTTCTATTATGACCTTGATAGCTAAACCAAGGATAGTAAAAACAGAGAAAGAAAACTATAGACCATTATATTTAGTGAATGGTGATGCAAAATTTTTAGATAAACTATAAACAACAGGACTACAGCAATATACTCAAAGATTACACACTATGACCAGATTGGACTTATATTTAGGGTTGGTTCAACATTAGGTAATATTGGAATATTGGTTGAAGGCTGGAATTTAGGGTTAGTTCAGTATTAGAAAAACTGTAAGCCTAATTGAACATGCTAATGAGAAAAAAATACCTTTATATCAATAGATGCAGCGAAAGCTTACATCAGTTATTCCTGTTAGAAATATTAGAGGAAGGGCAATGGGAGGTGGAGTCAAGATGGTGGAGTAAAGGCAGGGACTCACCTGAGCTTTTTCCCAAACCCCTCCAAATACCTTTAAAAATGACTCTAAGCAAATTACAGAGCAGTAGAACCCATAAAAAGACGGAGTGAAACAAATTTCCAGCGCAAAACAACTTGAAAAATCAGCAGTAAAGATTTGTTGTACCACAGTGAGAGAGAAGTGCCGAACCAGTGTAGACTAGGTGGGCAAACCCAGAGCAGGCCTAGGGACAACTGAATCACTGGCAGCAGTGGTGGTTTCTAGATCTCTCAGCTCACAGATGACAAAGACAACTTAGAAGGTCAGCAGGAAGGGTCTGTTGTGCCTGGGTGGGAGTGGAGTGTAGTCCAGCACAGGTCACGCCAGTACAGCCCCTGCCACAGCAAACCAGGCACAGACCTTGGGAGTGACTAAATCAACAGTGGCAGCAGCAGCTACTTCCAGGGCTCTCAGCCCACAGATGGTAAGGGGATCAAACAACTGGTTAGAACAAGATTACAGGGGTTTCTTTGCTAGCACAGAGGCAGGACTCTGTTTCTTTGTCCATCCTTGGATGGGGGTTGCAGTGCTGGGGTGAGGAGGAGCGCTAGTATAACAGAGCTTGCAAAAGCAGTGGAGAGGGGACCCTCCTCACAGTTCCAGGGCAGAAAAGAATGCTTGTGGTCACTTATAGACCAGAGCACAGGCCAGGAGAGTAGAGAACACTTCTCCTTAGATCATAGCACCTTGGAAGAACTGAAAATTTACAGGTTCCTAGAAGTGTCTCTGAAAACAGCTGTGCAAACCCCTGAAGCTTGGGACAGTGTACCTTCCACCCTGGAAGCAGAGCCAAACTTTAACAAACAGTTAAAAGTCAAGCAATAGGCTGGGAAAATGAGCAAACAATGGAAAAACATTAACTGCAGAAAGTTATTATGGCGATAAGGAAGATCAAAACGTGCACTCAGAAGAAGATAGCAAAGCAAAAGCTCCCACATCCAAAGCCTCCAAGAAAAATAGGAATTGGTCTCAGGCCATGGAAGAGCTCAAAAAGGATTTTGAAAATCAAGTAAGAAAAGTAGAGGAAAAATTGAGAAGAGAAATGAGAGTGATACAAGAAAATCATGAAAAAAGAGTCCATAGCTTGGTGAAGGAGACACAAAAAAAATACTGAAGAAAATAACATCTTAAAAACCAGACTAGGCCAAATGGCAAAAGAGGTCCAAAAAGTCAAGGGGGAGAAGAATGCCTTAAAAATATTAGAAAGCATAGAATTAAATGAATCTTTCCTTACTATGATAAGTAGTATCTACTTAAAACTAAAAGCTAGCATTATCTGTAATAGGAGTACACAAAGCCTTTTCGATAAAATCAAAGACAAAGCAATGTGTCCATCATTATTATTACTATTTCATATAGAGGTAAAAATGTTGACTATAAGGATAAGAAAATAAAAAGAAATTGAGGGAATATTTACATGGGCAAAGAGGGTAAGCAAAATGATCACTTTGTAGATATAGTTTACTTAGGGAACCCTAGAGAATTAAACATTAACATTAAACTAAATTACTAAAAACATTAAACTAAGCATTAACAACTTTAATTGAAACAATAACTTTGGCAGAATTAATGATATAAAATAAACACATAAATCATTGGCATTTCTGCATATTAGTAAAAAAAATCTATCAGGAACAGATAGAAAGAAAGATTCCATTTAAAAAAAAATATCAAAAGGATCTTAATGAATACAACCACAACCCAGTCTTTACACAAAAAAGTCAGAGCTAAATAATTGATAGTAATTGTTTATAGGTATATAATATAACAGTACAACAAATAACCATAACAATATAACAAAAGTAACAATACTATCTAAATTAATCTATTCAGTGTCATTACATTCAAACTATCAAAAGGTTACTTTATAGAGGGAGAAAAATTAATCACAAAATTCATCTGGAGGAACAAAAGGTAAAGATATCAAGGGAAATCACGAAAAAAAATAGGAAAGAAGGGGTCCTACCGGTACCAAATCTCAAACTTTACTACAAAACAGTATTCATCAAAACAGTTTGGTACTGATTAAGAAATGGAGAAATTGATCAGTGAAAGAATTTAGGTACTGAATATACATAAGCAAATGATCATAGTAGCCTCGTGTTTGATAAACCCCCAAATCCCAGCTATTGAATTAAGAGCTTACTATTCAAGGAAAGCTGTTAAGAAAATTAGTAATAGAAACTAGGTATAGACCAATATCTCACACTGTATTCCAAGATAAACTCCAAATGAGTATATGACTTAGAGATAAAGGGTGAAATCATAAACAAATTAGAGGAGCAAGAAAGAAATTATGGATAAGGAAGAGTTCATGATCAAATGAGGGATAATGAGGATTACAGAAAGTGGAATATTGACTACAAAAGGTAACAAGTTTTTGCACACACAAAACCAAGTTACCTAAAATGAGAAGAGAAGTAGGTAAATGGGGAAAAATGTTTGCAGCAAGTTTCTCTGATAAAGGTCTCATTTTTAAGATATACAGAAAACAGATTCAAATGTATAAGAGCCATTCTTCAATTGATAAACGGTCAAAAGATATAAATAGGTAATTTTCTGAGAAAGATATTCAGGCTAATAGCCATGTGAAAAATGCTTTAATCACTAATAATTAGAAAAATGCAAATTAAAAGAACTCTGAGGTTCCACCTCAAACCCACCAGATGGTCAAAGTTCACACCAAAAGGAAAATGACAAATGCTGGAGGGGCTATGGGAAAACAGGTGCACTAAGGCACTGGTGGTAGAGCTGTGAATCGGTCCAGCCACTAGGGAAAGCAATGTGGAATGACATATGCCCCCAAAGTTTTTAGTGTGTATTCTTTGACTCAGTGGTACCACTGCTAGCTCTACTCTCCAAAGAGGTTGACCCCAAAAGTGTTCTGGCAAAGGGTTCTTGAACATTTGTTAGTATGTTGTGGGGGCAGGAGGGATTCTTTTTTCAGTTGGACTAGATAACCACTGAGGTCTCTTCCAGATTGGAGATTTTGTGAAAATTCTGAAATTGACTCTTGTTGGGACTGGATTAAAAAATGCTTCTTCTAAAACACTGTCATTTTCAAAGTTTATAGGATCATAGATTTAGAGCCAGAAGAGACCACAGAGGTCATCTAGTCCAACCCTCTCATTTTACAGACGAGGAAACAGACTCCCAGAAAGGTTGTGACCCAACATCACGTAGGTCATAAGTAGCAGCCAGTAATTCCTCTGACTTCAAATCCAACATTATTTCACTATCCTGGGGTCTTTAATTATCTTCACTTTCTCGTCTATCTGTCACTTAGTTACTCTGTCTGGGCCACAGTTTAAAGGATTCCTCATAGAAGCCCGAAATGCCAACGATTTGGATAGCAGTCCTGTTGGCTCCTTCACTCTGATTGACAGGGAGGTGTCCCAGCTTCTGACCTGTGAAGACAAAGAGGTATGAGTGGGTATCAGAAATAGTCACTCATTGGTTGCCTTTGTCCTCCCTATTTATGTTTCTTGGTGGTGGTTGTTGCAAGAAAAGATGTTTCTTAAAGCCAGCGTATGTTTGTGTCGTGTTGTAGGATGATTAGCCTTTTCTAATTTGTGATATCATGCCAGCCATCTTGGAATCAGACTATTTCCACAGTTATATCTGTTCCCCAAATGTGCACATACCCATCCAAACCCCAAGAGTGATTCAATGGTAGCTTGGAGGAATATGGTACTAATTCTGTTGAAATTTAGCTTCAAATTTCATTGAAGCATCATGGTCTAGTGGGTGGAGTGCTAAACTTGGGCTTAGGAAAACCTAAGTTGAAATCCCACCTCTATTATTTTTTAGCTGTGTGATCTTGGACAAATCACTTAAATTCTCTGATAATTCTCTGTGAATTGAGGGTGTGGACTAGATGCCTTCTAAAATCTCTTCCAGCTCTGAGTCTATGATTCTCTTATTCTGTAAAAGTTGATCTGAGACCTGTATGTGAGGCAAGGAGAAAGATGAGTTTCTTCTTCAATGTTCCAGATGAGCATGTGCCATGCTAATGGTGTCTATTAAGGGTTGGATGCACCTTTATTTATTTTGTAGGAGAAGAATGGGAAGATTTCTCTGTTAAGTATTCATTCATTCGACAAGCAGAGCTAGACATTGTGATAAACACTGGGGATATACACATTAAAAAAATGAAATAGTCTTGGCCCTTAAGGTACTTATCTTTTACTTGTGGGAAACAACTTGTATGTAGATAAATTTAAAAAGTATATATGCAAGTATATACGTACAATACATAAACTCTTCTACCTAACTTTCTCCTCTCATATACACAAATAAAATAAATGCAAAGGGGGAAGGGAGGAGAGCACGCACACTGAAGGAATAACGAAAGAATCTTTAGGATTATAGATTTAGAGTTAGAAGGAACCTTGGAAGTCTTCTAGTCCGACCCCCTCATGTTACAAATGAGAAAATTGAGTCTCAGGGAGGCAGAGTGTTTTGCCCAAGGTCACATTTGAACCAAGTCCTCTGTCTCCAGAGACAGTGTGCCTTCCACAATACCATGCTGCCTCCCAAGGAGGTGTTACTGTATTTTTAAAGGGTACCATTGTATTTTTCACAATTCTTATAACATTTGAATATTGAAAATCACAAGGTAAAGCAAGAATAAAATCCAACCATTTAAGTTTGCAGTCACATTCAGGACTGGAACTTAGACATATAGACCTGACCAAATCTTAGGTTGTTTCCCTCCTTGGGCCCCTCCTCCCCATTTTTCACTTATCAGTAAAACTGTAGAAAATATTCTTCTTTTTCACCTAATTACTTTTTTATTGAGACATTTTTTCATCACCAGTCCTTGCCAATATTTGCTCTTTACAGTTTTTTTAAGTGAAAATTATTTTATTTAAATTATTTTATTTTATTATATAAAATTATTTTAAAAAATTTGTTTTTTTAGAAAATATTCTTGAATCATGATAAATCAAGAGGATTTATGTAGTCTTACATCTTGTGGGTCCTACTTTCTCTAATTTTCACATTTCTGTAGCTGATAGTATGTTCTCAAAGTGTAGTTATGAATCTGCTTTCAATCAGTCAGCAACTGTTTCCTAAATGCTGGGCCCCTTGTTCTAAATTTGGGCTCATGATAATATTTGTGTTGTGCCTTCATGCAATATGTAATGTAACAGCTCTTTCAGTCCTTTTGAATCATTGGATCATTGTCTTATTTTCTAGGGTTCAGCTGTCAGTCATACAAGTCCAGCAAAAAAAACCAAGATACAGGTCCATTGGAATGCACCAAGCACTGTTAATTACTCTGTACAATTTCTGTGAGTAAAACAATTGATGACTTTTGGTGAGGTCCTTCATGTGTACTCTTTGCAGGACATTAGCATTGATGGCAGAATTCTAGTGCATTAACAATTCTTCTGATTTTGAAACCTTATTATTGGACTATGGTTAGGTCCCAATTAGTACAAATAAGGACATTGTCACATGTATTCTAATTCTCGCTATTAGAAGTTATAATTATGTAAAATATGGTAATTGGTTCCAACCCAATGGAAATTCAGTGCAAATTTGAATAATGTGATCACTCCATGGAATTCATTATTCTCACTAATTAGGATCTAACAGTATTGTTACACTAGTGAAATTGATCATTTGAGATCCCAATCCATATAGTCTAGGGACTAAAACCTAAACAAATATGTTATTATTATCTATGTTAATTTAAAAGACCACAAATTAACCAGTAATTTGTCATAGAATCTCAGGTATGAAAGGGATATCAGAGGACTTCTAGTTCTATCTGTACCTGATGGAGAATCCCCTGAACAATACCTCAATACAGATGATCATCCAACTTTTGCTTGAAGGCCTAAAGTGAGAGGGAACCTACTACCTCCTAAGGCAGCCCTTTCCCTTTGTGGACAACCTTAATTATAAGGAAATTTTTGCTTATATAACCCTAAAATCTACTTTTTCACAGTTTCCACCTTGACCCCTATTCTTCTGTCAGGGGCAAAGCAGAATAAGTCTAGTTCCCATTCTGTATGACAGCCCTTCACATACTTGAAGGATGGCTATTATTCTTCTCCAACCTTTCCTGCCACCATGAAACATACTGATTCCTTCAAGTACTTCTCTTGTGGCTTGATCTTGAGACTTTTTATCATCCTGTTTGCCCTTCTTTAGATGCTTTCTAAGATATCAAATAGCTTTCCTAAAATTTAATGTTTGGAACAGATTCTTTTGCAGTATTGTATAACTTTTAAAAAAATTTATTCTTAAGAAACACTAAATAAAAGGGGCATTTGAGGATTGTATACAAAGCTGCAGATCTCTAGTATGTACAACTTGCTTTTCTTTTAAAGTATAAAACGTTCACCCTGTACCCTTGAAAGTTGTCCTGCTTGTTTCTGTTACTTTCTGTTCTTCTTTCCTTTTATTTGTGTTACTTTCTGTCCTCCTTCCCTTTCTTCTTTCTTTCCTTTCTTCTTTCTTTCCTTTCTTCCTTCTTTCCTTCCTTCTTTCCTTCCTTCCTTCTTTACTTTCTTTCTTTTTTCCTCTAATCTCTTCTCCCCCCACACCATTGGAAAATGAAAAAAAAAACCCTTGAAGAAATATACATAGTCAAGCGAAACAAATTCTCACATTGGTTGTGTCCAAACATGTGTCGTATTTTGCATCTTTAGTCCATCAACTCTCTGTCAAGAGGGAGGTATCAGGTTTCATCATCAGCCCTCAGAAATAATAGTTGGTTATTATATTGATCAGGGTCCTCAGGTTTTTCCAAGTTCTTATTCTTTTTAATATCATTATATAAATTATTCTCATTCTGCTCACTTCACTGCATTAGTTCGTACAAATCTTCCCAGATTTTTCTGAAAACATTCATTTAGTAATTTCTTATGGAGTGTTAATATTCCATTATAAAGTCATATAATTTGTAAAAAAAAAAATGATCACCTGTGGTCTCTCCTCTCCTTATCCCATTTATAAGAGGCAATACGTAGCCAAAAAGCTGTGAACTGAATCTTTCAGTCTCCCCCACCCTACAACTCCCCAATCTATAATAACACTCACTTGTATATTTTAGGAACTTGTGAAAGGGTGTGTGACCCAAGGCAGGACTTGCAGCTGCTTTCAGCTAGCTAATTTCCTGCTTGCATGTGTTTGCAGTGCATATTCCATGGAAGAATGATATACTTAATATGAAGTGAATAGTTCAAATCTTAGGCTCTCAGTAATTGGGACAATTCTCAGTGAATTTTGACCCCAAATGCTAAAAGCTTAAGTACTGCTCAGGGATAGGAGAAGAAAAGATAGCAAGGAAGAAGATACAAAAAGAAGAGAGAAAGAAGTCATTCATCTGGTGGGGAGAGACAGTATAAGGGAGCTCCAAGATTTGTCTTCTGTCATTCCCAGAGATATTAGTAACAGCATACTATGTGTGCCTGCCTATGCCTGGTCTATTCTGATAGGTGCTTCATAAAATTGCTGTTTGATCACTAAGGCATAATCGGTCTTTAGTATATTCTGACTATGAATATGATATTTCAGAGCCACTGTTGTTGAGAAGTACAAAATCTACTGGGCAAAGATTCGTGGCCCTATTCTTTCCCCATCAAATGCACATCCTTTTACAGTGTCCCAAACTACAACAGTATCTTCACCTACATCAAGTCCCATCACCAATCTAAAAAAATCGGTAAGTAGTATCATTAAAAAAAAACCTTTTTAATGGCTTTTGTTTTTAATCATTGTCATTTCAGGTTATGCCCCTTGTACTGCTTCTTTTTTTTATGGTAATTTTTATTTATTTTTTTGTTTTCAACATTTACTTCCACAAGATTTTGAGTTCCAAATTTTCACCCCATCTCGCTCCTCCCCCCACCCCAAGATGGCATGCATTCTAAACACCCCTTCCCCTAGTCTGCCTTCCCTTCTATCTCTCCCCCCCTTCTCTTATCCCCTTCCCTTTCGATTTTTCTGTAGGGCAGGATGGATTTCTGTACCCCATTTCCTGTATTTCTTATTTCCCAGTTGCATGTGAAAACATTTTTTTTAAAGTGTGTTTTTAAAACTTTGGGTTCCAAATTTTCTCCCTTCCTCCCTCCCCATCCACCCTCATTGATAAGGCAAGCAACTAAATATAGGTTATATATGTGCAGTTATGCAAAACACTTCCATAGTAGACATGCTGTGAAAAACTAATTCTATTTCCCTTAATCCTATCCCGCCCACCCATTTATTCTATTCTTTCTTTTGACCCTGTCCCTCCTCAGAAGTATTTGCTTTTGATTACTCCCTTTCCCAATCTGCCCTCCTCTCTATCATTCCCCTACTCTCTTTTCCTCTTCCCCCCCATTTTCCTGTAGGGTAAGACAGATTTCCACACCCAATTGAGTGTGTATGTTATTCCCTCCTTAAGTCAAATCTTATGAGAATAAGATTCACTCATTTCCTCTCACCTTCCCCTATTTCCCCTCCACTGTAAGAGCCTTTTCTTTTCTGTTTTTTTTTTTTGTGGGATAATTTACCTCATTCAACCTCTCCCTTTCTCCTTCTCCTAGCATATTCTTCTCTCACCCCTTAATTTTATTCTCCAGATATGACCCCTTCATTTTCAACTCATCTTGTGCCCTCTATCTATCTATCTATCTATCTATCTATATCTGTTTATACATACATATAATTGTTTCCCCTCCAACTACCCTAATACTGACAAAGGTCACATGAGTTACAAATATCATCTTTCCATGCAGGAATGTAAACAGTTCATCCTTAATAAGTCCCTTATGATTTTTCTTTCCTGTTTACCTCTTCATGTTTTTCTTGAGTCTTGTATTTGAAAATCAAATTTTCTATTCAACTCTGGACTTTGCACCAAGAATGCTTGAAAGTCCTCTATTTCACTGAATGACAATTTTTTCCCCTGCAGGATTATACTCAGTTTTGCTGGGTAGGTGATTCTTGCTTGTAATCCTATCTCCTTTGCTCTCCGGAATATTAAATTCCATGCCCTGCAGTCCCTTAATGTAGAAGCAGCTAAATCTTGTGTTATCCTGATTGTGTTTCCACAATACTTGAATTGTCTCTTTCTGGCTGCTTGTAATATTTTCTCCTTGACCTGGGAACTCTGGAATTTGGCTACAATATTTCTAGGAGATTTCCTTTGGGGATCTCTTTCAGGAGGAGATCGGTGGATTCTTTCCATTTCTATTTTGCCCTTTGGTTCTAAAATATTAGGACAGTTTTCCTGGATAATTTCTTGAAAGATGATGTCTAGGCTCTTTTTTTGATCATGGCTTTAAGGTAGTCCAATAATTTTAAAATTCTCTCTCCTGGATCTATTTTCCAGGTCAGTTGTTTTTCCAATGAGATATTTCACATTGTTTTCTAATTGTTCATTCTTTTGGATTTGTTTTATGGTGTCTTGATTTCTCATAAAGTCACTAGCTTCCAATTGCTCTATTCTAATTTTTAAGGAAGTATTTTCTTCAGTAATCTTTTAGACTTCCTTTTCCATTTGGCCAATTTTGCTTTTTAGGGCATTCTTCTCCTCATTGGCTTTTTGGACCTCTTTTGCCATTTGGGTTAGGCTATTTTTTAAGGTGTTATTTTCTTCAGTATTTTTTTGGGCCTCCTTTAGCAAGCTGTTGACTTGTTTTTCATGATTTTCTTGCAGAACTCTCAGCTTTTCCTCTACTTCTCTTACTTGCTTCTCAAAATCCCTTTTGAGCTCTCAAAGGCCTTAAGGTCTTTGATATGAATCAAAGACTGATTCATATTTTTCTTGGAGGCTTTGGATGTAGGAGCTTTGGCTTTGTTGTCTTCTTCTGGTTGTACGTTTTGATCTTTTTTGTCACCAAAGTAAGATAATATAGTCTGACTCTTTTTGCACTGCTTACTCATGATCTCAGCCAATTACTTGAGTTTTAATCTCTTTGTTAAGGTAAAAATCTGCTTCCAGTGTGAAGAGTGTACTGTCCCAAGCTTCGGGGGTTTGTACAACTGTTTTCAGAGGTACTTCAAGGGACCTGTAAATTTTCAGTTCTTCCAAAGTGCTATGATAAGGGGTGAGGTGTTCTCTCTCCACCACCACAACAAGCTCTACCACACCAGCGTTCCTCCTCACCCCAGGACCGCCCCACAGAACTGTGACCCAGATCCAAGCATCGGTAAAACAAGAGATTCCTGCCTCAGCACTGGCAAAGAGATCCCTGCAATCCCCCTCTATTCAGCCACTGGATTCCCCCTCAGTCTATGGGCCAAAAGCTTGGGAAAAAGCCGCAGCCCTGGGCTGCACTCGAGACTTGTGGCTGAGACCTAGCTCCTCTCTCACTGCAGTCACAGACTTTTCCCACTGACCTTCCCGATCAACCACCCAGCCTGTCTTTGGCTGGAAATTTGTTTCACTCTGTCTTTTTGTGGGTTCTGCTGCTTTAGAATTTGTTTAGAGCCATTTTTTTGGGTATTTGGAAGGCTTTGGGAGAGAGCTCAAGACAGTCCTGTACCGCTTCTTACCCCCCAGAACTGATTACTTCCTTATAACAAAGAGAAAAAGTAAAGCAAATAATCTATAGTGATCTCATCTGAGTATATGTGTAATGATCAGCCCTCACAGACCCCCTCCACACTAGATCACTATAGATTATTTGCTTTACTTTTTCTCTTTGTTATAAGGAAGTAATCAGTTCTGGGGGGTAAGAAGCGGTACAGGGGCAAAGCCAAGATGGCGGAGGGAAAGCAGTGACTGTCTTGAGCTCTCTCCTAAAGACCTCCAAATACCTAAAAAAATGGCTCTCACCAAATTCTAAAGCAGACAGATATGTTTGGTCCTGTGTTCTCTGGGACCATTAATGGTTTTTTAGTTATCCAGAGTTAGGCTTCCTTAGAGTAATTTTTTCTTTCACATTGTTATAATCATTATGTGTACTGTTCTTCTGGTTCTGCATATTGCATTCCATAAAACAATGCATCATGCCCCAATTTGTAGCATTTGCTGATTTTGTCGATGCTCACACTAAAAATTTAACATTTGACTCTCAGAAGTGTTTTGGAGCTGGCTTCTGCACATCTCTGCTGACTATCTTTGTTCTTTACCCAAATGTTTTTTGTGACTTGAATTTTTGCGTCAAGTATAAAAAGGCCAAGGGTTAGGTTGTTTTATGAAATAAAGAGCCAAACCACTTCCTAACGATTTTCCTAATTAGGTTCTGTGAGTAATTGTGATTGTACTTCTAACTTTTCATTTAATATAAACTCCATAAAGCGGCAGAAGTTGAAACCACATGTTTCATGTGACATTATATTGACTGAAGGGACATCGCGTTGCCTCTAGGCTAAAAAATATGTTAATTGTTGTAACAGGGTATGACAAATTAAATCCCCTGAGACAGAGGGGGAAATGGAGGAAAGGATGGTGACCACTGTCACTAACATGAGTCACAAGTGCACAAAATATTTCTAGGTTTTCCTGGATTCTTCATAGTTATAATTCCCTATCACACAATATTCTGTTAACTTACATATCATGGTTTATTCAGCTTTTCCATAATCAGTGGACACCCACATTATTTTCAATACTTGTCACTTTTGGGGGCAGCATATTTTAGTATATATTGAACTTTTGTTTCTGACTTTGTCCTCAGTAAATTGTATTCTCTGGGAAATCCAATATAAAAAAAAAATCTGGTAATTGTGTGTACGTAGCTGACCAATGTGAAGAAAGAAAGAGATAATTAAGTGGAAATACTGGTTTATGATAGTGGTTTTTTTTTTTTGGTATTGTAAGGAAAATTTGAAAAGACTTAAAGGAAGTATCAAGCAATGTTAGGGCTCACAAAATAAAGTACAGAAAATTCCAGGTACTCTGTTGGAAAGTATAATGACACTATTCAGAGAGATTCTGAAAGGGTAGTTTGTGTTTTTGCTCAAGAAAATGATTGATGTGCTTGTCACTGTACTTAGGTAAATGAAGCTGACCAAATAGCCAAGTTCTTTCAGTGCTTGGGGACATTTCATTTGAATTAGATGATATGAATTCATTAAGGTATTATTCTCTTACTGTAGCCTTACTTATCTTGGATATCAACTCCCTGTTGACGATATCTGTCATTTTAAGTGCAAAAATCATTCTTGGAAGAAAAAACAGAAGTAGATTGAGAAACAAGTGGCTCATTGAATCTACCAATCTGATGTCATTTTTTAAAAATCATCTGATTCATTTCAAGCAGTGGTCCTATCCTTTTATGCCCATATAAGCTCTGAGTGTCCTGCTGTCACAGACTAATGAGGTCCCCAGAGCTTGGCTACATCTCCCCTGCCCCACAGTATGCTAGGGGTACTCTTGAGAGGTTAAGGGTAATTCTTTAACACCATTGTCTTGGGCCCCCCTCTGGCATGATTTCCTCCCAAGATTATCAGTTGAGAATCATTTGGTGAGCGAGCTTTAAGTAGATTTTAGACAGAGGTATATACAAAGGTGGAATGTGAAAACAGTTGGTATGAAACATCCTCCCTACCTGTTCCCCCCACCCCAAAAAAAGATTTGTGATACTCTCCCCAAAGTATATATAGAGTTCAGGGGGGCAGTTAGCTCAAGCTGAGAGAGCACATGTAGTAGAGAGCTCACAGGTCCTCATTGCTAGTAGTCTTTCTTGTTTTTCCTATTTATAGGGTGCTCAAGAAATTCCCTTAAGCAAGATGAATCGGCATCTAGTTGTCCTCAACCCCTGATGTAGGCACTGCCATCATCTGATCTGAGGAAATGTCAAAAACATCAATGACTTCACCTTTAAAATATTACTTAGTCCATGGTATCCTATTTGTTCTTCCTTTGAACCCTTTAAAATCTGCCTTTCCAAACTCTAGGAGAGAGTGATTACTTTCCCACAAAATTGCTATTATTTCCATCACACAAAAGGTTCCTTGGCGAGAGTCAGATTCAGTGTTTCCCTTTGTTCATGCCTCTATCTTTTGAAGGATGGAATCATTATTAGGGCAAATGAAGAAATTAACTCCTCTGCTTTTGAAAGCTCCAGTAGATGTCTAGATAATTGATTTTCCCTTGACAATGAAGAGTATAACCCTTCAGATTTTTGAAGATGACATCTGATTATATCCTCATACTATCTTCTTTTCTCCAAGCTAAGCCCCAAATACTCCCCTCAGCATCCTCATTTACTATCCTTTGGACAGTCTTAAGATTTCCAGTATCCTTCCTAAGATGTAGCCCTCCAAACTGAATAAAAGACTAGAAATCCATGTAGGTTTTTTAACTCATAGGCTAGTACTCTTTAGATTCCATAATTTTCTCTTAATGAATAAACTCTATTTGTAGTTGACCTTGGACTAGGCTAGAAATGTTTTGGGTATGAGTCTAGTTATACACTCATTTTTTAAAATATGTTGTCTAAAGACCATCCTAGCTAAATTCAGAAGAGCTCAACCCCACATCACTTGTAAGGGAATGATTAAAAAAGTGATTTTTGCCACGGTACTTCTTGGAAGCATCAGCTAATAAGTTATACAGAGATTTGGATCTGTGGTGGTGGAAGAAATGCCCTTACTAACAAAATTTTAGATGCTCATAGTGTTAAAGTAAGGCTGATCTGGTGTTTTTTCTATTTAAAAAATATATTAACAGGGTCATTGACAACAGATCTTGTCAGATTTAGCTTGTACATTTAAGGTACTCTGATGAGATATTTTTTCTTTATGAATCATTCTACCCCATTTGTCACTTAAAAAATAGGTATCCAACTAATTGAATGTTTTTCATCATAATTATTTCAGACTGCAGTATTTTTATATTGCACTTGAATTCCATGATTGTGGGCCTTACAAGTTATAGATGTTCACTGGAGTTTTTCCTTAGTTCATCCCTGTAAAATAATGAGTTATATTAAGGTAAAGACAAAAAAAAGATCTTAAACATGCCTTCAGAATTACACAAAGGAGGTATCAGAGTTTATTAGAGACTTTGTTCCTGAGCAGTATTAAACAGGCATTTTGTGGATTGAAGAGGACTTTATAACACTGACATAATTGCAGGCCAATTTCAGTTGCAATTTCAAAGGATTTCATTAAAATTAATTGTGGGCTAAAAGTTCACAATCTATCATGTTGATTATTTCTAATTTAGGTTAGTCAATCTGGATGCATCTTTGTTCTCTTATCTGGTGGTTCTTTGTTAGGAAGACTCATTCTTCTGAAAACTGTCATTTCAATGGAGGGTCTGTTATATTATTGTCAGTGACCTGCTTTTCTGATCATTAAAATTTTTTTTTTCTGTTTGTCTAGTTCAGCACATTGAATTGTGGGAGAACAAAGTTCTGTATCAGGAATCCTGTGAACTGTGATCCAGGGAACGAATACCACTGTTTCTTTCTCTCCTTTGAGAGAGAAAATAATTCAGTACTGATTGAAATGAGTGGACCTAATGAAGGCTACTTATCCTTTGCATTGTCTCATGATCAATGGATGGTAAGTATAGCTCTCCATGCAGTTATGAAGTGGAATGTGAGGAATGGTTTCTAATGAGCAGTTGAGTAGGTTATCCTGTAATCTCAGAACTGAAACATTGTCACTGAAAAGGAGTCCCTAAAGTAGAGCAGATTCTAAGT
This sequence comes from Vombatus ursinus, assembly GCF_900497805.2. Lineage (NCBI taxonomy): Eukaryota > Metazoa > Chordata > Mammalia > Diprotodontia > Vombatidae > Vombatus > Vombatus ursinus. The sequence continues at coordinate 3,505,437 of NW_020954565.1, read as the reverse complement.
GAATTTTTTTTTTATTGATGTGCTGTACAACCAGGATGGTGAAGGGGTTCATGATCATGCCATATGAAGATGGTTGAAGGAAAAAGGCATACTTAGCCTAGAGAAAAGAAAACTCAGTGGAGGACATGATAGTTGTTTTCAAGTGTTTAAGAGACTATTTTATGGAAGAGGGACTGCTCTTGTTCTGCTTGGCCCCAGAAGACAGAATGAAGAGCAATGAGTAGAAATGGTAAGAGGTGAATATAGTACTTATGGAACAGAAGACTTCCTAACATTTGGAGCTATCCCAAAGTGAAATGGGCTACTTTGGGAGGCAGTGGGATCCCCCTTTCACTGGAGGTTCTCAAGGAATGGACTAATGAACATTCTTGATCAGATATAAGCTGGACTAGATAGCTGTTAAAGTTCCTTCCAACTCAGACAGTCTCTGATTCTGTATTTCATTTCTCTAACTGTTGGGGGCTTGCACAAGTATGGAAGCAGTAGGCTGTCCTTGAGGCAAACATGTAGGAAATGCCTGGATATTTTCATGGTATCATAAAGTTGGAAAGAACCTTAGGGTTTGTCTGTCCTATTCTTCAATCCCTTCCAGGGATCCCCTTTACTCTCTACTCTAAAGTCATCCATCTTCTGCTTGAACATTTTTAGCTCACTATCTTATAAATATTTCCTATTCCTTTTTGCCCAACTTTAATTGTTAAAAAGTTCTTTATGAGCTGAAATCTACCTTTATGTTTCAATCATTTATCTCCTTTATAACCACACAGAATTAATTTAATCACTAATCTAATTAGTCTAATCTAACAAATCAGAAGTCCTGGGTCATAGTCCCTTCTCTTCTGCTTATTAGCTGTGTCACCTTGGGCAATTCACTTTTCTTCATTGGGGGTTCAGTTGCCATTTGTAAATTTAGGGGTTTCAAGTAAGTGGTCTATAAAGTCTACTTCAGTTCTAGCATTCTATAATTTTATTAGCACAATTTCCCAAATGTCATCTGATGGCATCTATTTTGGATGCTTTTCTTTCATTAATGTAACTAAGGTTGCATTAATTTTCCTATAGCTGCATCTCATTTTTTGTCACATACTGAACTTACACCAGAGAGAGTTAATGACTTTCCCTAGGTTTCATGGCTGTTAATTGATAGCTGAGCAAGGACTAGAATGTAAATCTCATTATTCCTACTCCACAACAGTTCTTTTTCTTTTTGAACAGTTTAAAACAAATTCTGAACTTAAAAACCAAATAAAATGGACATTTTCATATACAAGACAAGCCAGAAATTAGAAAAGTACCTGGAACTACAAATATCTTCTGGTTCTTTTTTTTACTGTATTTATCTGCAAGCATTATGATAAAGTCCTTTAAATAGTACTGTTTCTTAAGGGCTCCTTTGATGAAGGGGGTTTAGATTTTGTCCAGTAGTGTTAAACTCAAATAGAAATGGGGCCTCTAAACCATACATGCATATCTTTGCAGGCTGCCTATTAACTTAAAAACTACATGTTTATATATTTTTTTTATTAATTTATGTTGTTAAATATTTCCTAATTACATTTTAATCTGATTTAAAACATAAAGAGTATTGTGGACCTTATGTAGACATGTGTTTGACAGCTCTGATTTAATATGTGTTGCTTCAGAGGGCATAACTAAGAATCAGTTGGGTGAAATTGATATTGTTTCTCCCTCAGTTTTGTTTTTGTGTTTGTATTCCCAGTGCCCTGCCTAGTGCCTGGCACATAATAGGTGCTTGTTAAATGCTGGTTGAACTGAACTGGAAATTAACAATATATACATAGATAAATACATAATCTATGCAAGTGAAATAGAAAATATTTTTTGGAATAGATTGACAAATGGAGACGATCATGAAAGGAATATAGGAAGTATGGGAAGTAGCACTTGATCTGATCGTGCCTACATTTGTGTCTTCCTCAGATGTGAAAAACATGCCATTTCTATTTCCATCTAAATCACTGATATAATTATTGAACATCCAAAGACAAAGACTTCTAGCATGCTGCTAGAAACATCCTACCTTTTTGAGTCTTAGTGTACAGCCATTCAGCCAGTTCCCCAGTCCATCTGTCTCCCAGCCCACATTTCTCCAACTTGTTCATGAGGATATTACTAGAGGTCTTGGCAAATGTTTTGTTGAAGTCCAGACACACTGTTGACAGCATTCCTCAATCTGGATAATCTTAGATTTCCAAAAGAAGGAATTAGATTAACTAGGCATGATTGCTCTAAAAATGTGTTCTGGTTGGTACAGTCACCATTTTCCTTTAAGTATTCATGAACCAGCTATTATCAAGGATTTGTCAGTAATTAACTTCAAACTCTTTAGTCTTTAGTAAATTTGCCACTGTTAGTCTTTGGGAACTTCTTCCATTTTTTTAAGCTTTTGGAAGACCTATTTGAAGCAATTCAGTGATGGCACCTATATATTCTTTCAGTACCTTAATATTCTTTCAGATCCAGATATTTGGACTCATTTAAATTTTTGTAAGTTACTATCACTTAACTTTGGGATTAAAATTCTTTTATCACTGTTTTCTCTTCTTTCAGTCTAAGTGTAATTCTCATAGAGAAGATGGAGGCACAATATCAATCTGAATAGTTCTGTAATTGTTAACATTATGCTATCTATTTCAAGCTTATGAGCTAATTCTTCCTTGTTCCTCTTGCTCTAAACATGTCTACTGTAAAAGTGCCTTTTTGAGATCATCTTTAGTATTTTTTATTTTGGTAAACCTCAGCTCATTCTTAACATGATATTTGAATCTATACCATTATTCTCCTATTTGATGTTAGTTCTCAGTCCTTTCTTTTGTCTTATTTATATCTACTTTTAAAATCAGAGATTATTGTGCAATCGCTTCCTTTTTTCCTTTACTTATACATCAAAATGGCCAAAGAAATCATCACCTAATGGCAAGGCTGGTAGGAGTGAGCATGTATGTTTTCAGTTAGACTCATCAGAATTTGATTTTTGAGATCCTCCCATTATTCTGGAGCCACTTTTATAATGTAATCTCTGGATGTGGAATCATAGCCATATATTCTTTTATCTTTTAAAAATCTGATTTCCTAAAATCTAGGGTATTTGTGAGACTATACCTTGAATAGTGGGACCGTTAGCATTTCAGAGTTACTTTTCTCTAAGATTCCCGTTATTTCCATATTACAAACCACTTTTTTTTGGTTAGGGCAGCATTTGCCTTCTTTGTTTCCTCTTTATTATTTATTTTTCCAAAGTACTTGTATTTTTAATAATATCTTTATTATTAATATCTTTATTATCTTTATGTGGAAAAAGAATTTCACATTATGATCCTAAGAGGCAGGGGTAGGATAAGGACTACGGAAGCTGAGCTGTGGACATCAGAACAATCAACAAACATAAAAGCAAACAACATTAGGAAACACATGATAGAGTGGGAGAAGGTAGATTGGGGAAGGGATCTATGAGAGCATCCAACTAAAACACAGTTGGTTTGTAGAATACTACCCATGGGAAAGCAATGAATGTCCTGATTCCTTCACAATAACATAATGGGACAGACAGTGATGCATCCTACGTGGAAATCAGCAGGAAAATAGAGAAGAGAAAAAACAGAATTAAGGGAAAATGGAAGCAAACATGGAAAGAGCCATACACAGAGAAGGGGTTAATTGGCTGAAAAAAAAGCAGACTCTTTCTGAGGGGTAACAGAGCTTGGGGGAGGCTGGGAAGGGGATGTTGAGGAACCTATAACAATGAATTTCATAAATCCAGAGAATTCTCAAGAGAAAGACAGTAATTCTTCAAGGTTTCTGACTGCCCCTGAAGATTTTCTGTGACACACACACACACACACACACACACACACACACACACACACACACA